>NW_011338631.1:25003-102087 GCF_000735185.1 Notothenia coriiceps
TGCTGGAGGTGTTTAGTCCGCCCTTAGGGGGTCGTTGAGCCGCCAAAGAGAGGGGCTTTTCCCGTTCTCTCTCCTGGAGGTGTGAAATAACCTGAGTGCCCATGTTAGGGACACATGCTGGAGGTGTTTAGTCTGTCTTTTGGGGATCTTGGAGCAGCCAAATTGGCCAATTGGCCATCATAAGATGCATCAACACATGTGGTGACATAATCACCACATGTGGTGACATAATCACCACATGTGGTGATTGGCCAGAGTCAAGCTCCACAGCCTGACTCTTCCGCTCTGCAACATCTATGATGCACTATTTTCGGATACTTTTTGTTCATTTTCCCCCCTTTCTCCTGGTTCTCACTCCAAATGTGACTCTGGAGGAATGCGAGGGGAGTTGACAGGGGACTCTACCCGCGTTGTGAGGCACTATTTTGGGATACATTTTCTCATTTTCACCCCTTTTCTCTGGTTCTCAAAAGAAATTGGGTAACCGCACCACTATCGGGCGTCTCCCGAGAGTGGACGTCCATTGCCTCTAAATAGGATTAGGGTTCTGTACTCACAGGGGTCACAGAGGGTCTGGGGGGTCACAGAGTGTTAGGGTTCTGTACTCACAGGGGTCAAAGAGGGTTAGGGTTCTGTACTCACAGGGGTGGTTCCTGCAGCCTCCGGCGGTGGACCCTTTCCTCCAGCTGCCGTCTAACTTGGTGACGCTCCAGTGTTTGACGGAGTCGTCGTCGATGGTGTCGGGGGTCAGAGTGCAAACCTCCACCCGAGAGTAGTGACGCAGGAAGTCGGTGTAGGACATCCTGCAGAGAGAGGACAGGGAAGAGCTATGTATAAATATACCGGTACCACTTTACATAAGACTACCCTTATAAAGGACTCATAAAGGGTCTAAAATTAGGTCATTAATTAGGTTGTAAACACTTTATCAATCATTAAGAACCATCTATAAACCAGTTCTAACATAGTTGCCATACATCAACACAGGCTCACTATTTGGCAAGATGACTAAGCCTTACATTGGCTATCTAGCTTACTTCGTCTTTTTAATGAAGCCAACATCATTGGTATCTGTTGTTCACCGAGTTGATTCTCCCCCCATCCATCTTAATGTTTCTTGGCCTCTCTTTATGACCATTTATTTATGAGTTACTAACATTTATAACTACCAAAAGGGACTCTTATTGTAAAGTGTAAAACACATTCTCATTTCTTAATGAGTTACTACCATACATGGCAGTGACTGCTGTTGTTAGCTTCCTGTCTCTCTGCTAGCAGCTCCGTAATGCTACAGGGGCTCTGCCTGCTCAACTCATCCGGGGAACATAACTTGAACTCGGCCGTGTTTGTCGTGCTCACCAGCACGACAAACACGGCCGAGTTCAAGTTATGTTCCCCGGATGAGTTGAGCAGGCAGAGCCCCTGTAGCATTACGGAGCTGCTAGCAGAGAGACAGGAAGNCACACACACACACACACTGTTTCTCCTGGCTGCACATTACACACTCTCTTCTTGATGACACTGGCAGATGAGCTGGATCAATGGTTTCATCAGGATCTCATTTAGGCCCGTGAGCATTATTAGTGGTTATGAGTAACCAACCACAACCTAGACTTCTTCATATTTCAAAGATCATAAAGTCTAATGTCTAATTGATCTGCGAACAGAGATGGGTGACGGAAACCACATGTCTCTGATATAATCATGAAGACTCACCTAATTTTTTAACATCATGACAGCAAGAGGAGCCTTTACTTTGCTTACACAATCCCCTTCCTCAAATGTTCCATGAACTATGCATGATATCTTCATGCAATATGCAGTGTGTTAGCTACAGCTGTTGCTATTGTCAGCTGTATTTGAGCAGGACACATTTTAAATACTGCAAAAAAATCTGCATTGAGAACATTGCGTAAAATATCACATTACGAGGAAGTGCTGTTCATTTTCAGGTGTGGGGTGCTTTTGTGCTTGAAGAACCAGTTTTTACAATTCATCAGAAACTCAGGGCCAGTTCAGTAGACAATAAGCTTTTGTTTTTCTCAAGTTCCTTAATGTTTAGAATTATTGTTCCCACGATCTTCTGATAATATGTAAGAGAATCCAATTCCCATGCTTAGTGATTTCATCCCACAGCCTATAAGGAGATCACAGCGTGCTTTAACATGCTTCAGTGTCTCACCTGCGAAAACTCCCCTGCAGGGCTTGCAGAAGGTTAACCAGGACCAAACCAAGCATGGGAGAGGTGAGAGGGACGCTATAAGCCTCAAATAAATCTTTAATTGGTTTGTTGTATGTTTTAAAGCCTGTCTGTTGTTGGTATGATGACATTTAGTTCACACAGACTCACTGATCCATGAACACATGTTAAACAGCAGTAACGTTGCATTCACTGTTACTTTTCATACCCACAGTGTTTTGGCAGTTACAAATCCTGGTCTTTATCCGGCTGCACACCTGATATATTACACTTCAGTGTCTGACTATTCAAACAGCGGTGTCCTTCAAATAAACCTGTTTGTGGTGGGATTACCTGGTTTAGCTGAAAGGTCCTCTGGCACAATACAAAAAAAGTATTTCTTTTTTTCTTCCTCTTCACACCTCTGCTATACAGTATGTCACTCTCTCTTTCTCACATGGTCTACAGTCAGATTCTTCTTTCTTTTTTAAATGTCTGACAGAGTCAAGTGCATGCTTTTTATGCTGCTGAAAACATCAGTTAATAATTACTGCTGCGACACTATCACACTGGAGTGAATTGACAGATAAAACTGTCAAAAAATCCCCCAAGCCAATTTACTAAAAAGGCTGGAATTGAATTCAAAACAACAGTGGGGAAGTTCTGAGATAAGTATTTGCATATTTTATAATTAACAAAACAAATTATTATGCAAAATGAAAATAAATCATTGGATTATTAGTTACTTTATTTATGTTCATCACATCATTGATACAGCTAGTAAAGGTGATGCTAAATTGTAATGCTTTTTTAACTTCTAAGTTGCTCATCCTATAATAATATATCATAATGTATTGACATATTGATTTATTAGTTGACATGCAACATACAATACTACCAACAATACTTACCTCTGAGATGTTATCTAGTATAAAGGTGTATACAATAAACTTAATTACAGTACTTAAGTAAATGTGGGTTCAGGAATGGGATCAGTCTGAATGGTTTACTGAAATAGAAACATTGACTTCCCTATCACAAATAACGACTACAGCCTATTTATTTATTATATTATATTTGCATCAGTGCATGCATGTGTGGGAGGCAGGTAAAGGACTTGACATTGGTGGACGAAGTTTTTCCACAACTCTGTTTGAGTGTCTAAATGTTACATGTTTCACCCACACTTCCTGCTGTCTGCACCGCTGCGTCTAGGAGGGAAAGCCTATCAGGAGATCATTAAAGAGTAATATCCTGTCTAGGTGAAGCTCACATCAAAGCCTGAGAGAGAAACAGGGGTCTGTCACTGAGGATGAGTAGTTTAACAGACGTACAGGCCTAACACAACTCAGAACAGGAAGGAAATGCTGTCCTCTTTCATCTATCCTTGTTGATCGTCCATGTGTTACCCAGTCTTGTCTGTTTTCCTGTTACTGTTTAGTCTCTTTCCTTATCACATTTTTCCTGTTTTGTTTCATTCCTCACTCAAATGTTTACCCCATATTTATGTCTTCATTATTTCCCTATTTCTGGGCAGCAACAATGGAAATACACTTTACAAGGATTTCCCTCTCTGGTATTCTTTACATATGTTTTTGGCCACACACAACGCTATGATGCTAACCTCTTTGGTTGTGAATGTAATGTTGCCCTTGATGGACCAGTCTTTTGCCCAACAGGACCTGTTTGTGGTGCAAGGGGTTGATTTTTGGTCAACCGAAGAATTCCTGCTCATTCTGTTCTACTGGTTGAGTGATGTTATGATGGCTTCTTTAGTGCTGGAGGGTACACGTTTTAGCTGTAGTGTTAATATTTTTATGGCCTCAATATTTCTCAGCCTGTGAGGAGAGACACAGTTGTCAAAAGAGTCTGAAACTCCGGACCACCTACAGCGTGTTGGAAAGATAAATCTTACGGCATAATTTTCCTAACTTTTTAAAGGTGAATTTTTCACATGAACCTGTCCTGCACTTCCTGCCAGCACAATTAAACTTAAAAATATCCCAGACACTCAGAATGGCTGAGGTTTTGATTACCTAAGAGACAAAGATATGAGTGTGGCATATTGCTCTTAAAAACACCATCTTAATGTTCCCTTCCTGCCAAGTTCTTTCTATTCCTCTTCTTCATCACCTAAACACTTCAGGCTGGGGTCTTTCTAAGGCTATCGCACTGCTGCCCCTCATGCAATCTATCACCACTCAGTCCTCGGTCCTAATCCACTGATAAGTTCCCAAAAATCTGACTAGCCAGGCCTGCTCTGTGACGATAAGAAAACATTCCTCACTGCTTGCAAATGTATCTTTTTTTCTGTCACACACACATATGCTCAGCAGCAGCCAACTGTGCCTCTCCTCTTTGACTTTATCCTTCATTCTCTACATTTTCATATAGCCCCACTAAAGCGTGATGTTTACTTTCCAGCATTGGATCACTTGATGGGCTCATGGGGTTACATCGAATGAGCTAAGACAGTCCAACCCACTCATCAGCGCATTGTTTGTTTGGATTTTCCAGCCGACTTGCCACGGTTTGTGGGCCACTGAAGGGTGACTTATGAGGATCTCTGTTCTTTTGAAGTGCTCGCAGGCCATGGTGGTTTCAGAAGGAGGGATGAGTTGAGGAATGAGCTCAGAGTGAAAGTCGAGGGAAGGAGGGAGAAGGGGGAATTGTGGGAAAGGGGGTACAAGCGGTCTGGTCTTCTTCTGGCGACAGTTGAGCCGTTGCTGCAGCGAGGAGCGATGAGTCATCACAATTAAGCTCCTTTCTCGCAGGAAATGACCCCCTATTGCTCCAATTACAGTGATAACAGCAGATAACACCTTGGACGAAGAGACTGCAATTATTTTCTTTCTACATCTGTCTTCAGAGTGTTCTTTTTTTCTGTAGGGGTCGCTCTGTGTGGTTCGAGCACTCTATTGGTGATTGGGTTTATTTCTCATGGCTCGGCTGCGTCTCAGAGCTAAAGCTTTGTCGGGTGAGTGTGGCTGCAGTCTGGATGTGTTTACTCCAACACTGGCAGGCTAAAGGCCTAATGAGATCCATATTTGGTACTTTTTTTGGTTTATTATGTGACACTGACACCCCTCTTGTCTCCACAGAGCTGTAACCGTCTCACTGTAACGATGGTGATGTGTCCACTCCTCGATGCCAGAGTTTAACGCTCAACTTCAATCATAGTTTGGTCCCTGAGGGCATTTCATTCATACGTCAAAGGATTTGTCAGTTAGAGATTTTGCATATGCTCACAATAGGATAATAACTGACTTTGTTGTACCTTCTCCATCCTTGACCAAATATTTAACTTCATCAATACATGCCTAACCTTCCACTGAAGGATATTCCTTTTTCCTGACTTGTTTTAAAACCAGAAATTCATGGAAGGTTTGTCCTTTAAAAAATTATAATTGTATGAAAGAAACTTTTCATTCATATTATTACCTTTTTTATATAAACTTTTTGTATCCATATTTTAAGTAAAAAATTGAAGAAATAAAAAAATGTAACGTGAAAGGTGTCTGTCTGAGCCACTGTGGATTTCCCGGGCTGGTTTTTACGAGGTGGAATTGTATGGTTTTAGTTCAGTCTATCAGCCCTCATCGGTGTTGTTTCCAGCAGGAAGCTGCTTTACTTTGTTTCAGTAAAGCAACCAACCACTGAACACTGTACCAAGCAGCAAATGCAGACACAGTTAGCATGGTGGAGGTGGAGACCAAAAGGGAGCAAAAAGCGAAGAATATTGTAATTACAATTTGTCATATGACAAGAAAACAAATGTTTCCCTGTGTCAGGGTGGGCGGTGTGCCAAAGCAAATTATTTTTTGGTAACATGTTTGCCATATTAAGTTTAAAGAGAGATTTTATAAACATTTTTTATTTTTTACTGTTTTGTTTTGGAGGCCACCATAGGTATTGCAGGTTTAACTTTAAATGACATCCATCTTTAAGTGTACCCACAACTATACATTTTGAATATGATAGTCTTTCCTATATCATAGTTGCACTAGTATTAACTCTAGACATAGGCTAACTTTTATAAAAAAAAGTAATAAACTGAAATACTTTTAGTATAAATGTTCGTGTTCCTTATTCAGATTTTCCTTTCTGCTTGCAGCTTGGAAGGAGGAGAAGTTGTGCCAGAAATCCCTACTCTGCTTTTACAAACACACTCATACACATCTTTCCAAACGCGCATGAACACATGAACCCTGCCCTCATGGACCTCTAGAGACATGATGGTAATCAGAGGAGAACGTTGGACAAAGACGTTATAACCGCACGGCAGCCATACGGATCCCTGCGGGATGCTCACTCACGGATTTTGTTACTTGAACGATTCCTGCTCTGTTTCTTTTTGGCCTGTTGAAATTCCATCTTGCTCTCTGTTCTTTAAGAAGAAAAGGGGGCAGGAGGAGCACAAACCAGTAAGAATGTAAATGAATGCCAGATCTCCAAGTTTTGGCCCCTTTCTGCATCCTGGGATAATTTGTAAAGACGTGCAGCCAAGACGCTGATACTGTGAGTGTGAGTGAAGAGAAGGGCATGAGACAAGCTCGGGCCCAAAAACCCTTTTTCAACTTTTCCTCTCTCTTTCTTCTTCTCATAGTCTCCTTCTCATTTTCCAAATTTGACCTCTAGTAACCCTCCCATGTTTCCATTCAAAAGGTGTTTTATAAAGAGAAAATAGAAATGGGCAGAGTACCAGCTCAGTCAACTAGCAATAAGGTTAGCGTGACTGTAAGTGATTTGAAAGAAAGTCTGGTTGCCCCTTTTTTTTCATTCTTAAAGAGTGTGCCATTTAAAAAGTCGCAGACCTCAGATGAAGAAGACGCCCCTCACATCTTCTTCAAACCAAACCAACATTGCTGGCATCAATGGTTTGAAGAATATTCTGCTCAATGTTGTCATGAATACAAAAAGAGAGTTTGAGGAAGGTTATCTTGTGTCAGTTAAAACAGATTAATCTCATGTTTGTGCTCTAACGAATGGGGCTTTTAACCAGGAGGAGATTCAAATAGCTTAGCATTAATACTGGAATCAGTTGTGTTACAGTGCATGGCCACTGGCTACTAAAAGGTGTTACAGCATGTAACTCCTTGTAAATACAAAACTTATATTTGTAATACATTGATGTAGTTTAAGAGGTGCCAGTAGGTCAATTCTTAAACTTTGGACAGAGTTAAGCAATCTGAATCTTGACCCTTGTTCCATTCCTACACTAAACAGTTCTTTGGTGTCAGCAAAAACCAAACAGTTGTGGCATTTTTGAACAATATGGAAAGTGCTGATCTGATTTGTTATTGATTCCTTGCTCAGTCATGTTAACACAACCATGGCAAAGCTTGTAAAGTGAACATCTTTTGCTTCACGCGGAAAATAAAATGAATTCCAAGTACTGCTGCATCAGATTCTTGCCAAAAAGAAAGCTGCAGGATTCAACAACAAGCTAAACATGTGTCCAAGATCTGAGCTGTGTGTTGGCGTCCTGCCATGGGATATGTGTTGTTATCCATAAATCATTCCTATGCCCCCATTCAAGCTGGCTTGTTCAGTTTTACAAAATGATGTTTTATCAGAGCAGCAGCACATACTGTATGTCAACCCCTTGCTGTGCCTGTAATATCTGTCACATCTCAAACTGCTGCCTTGCCAACGGATGCCTGAGATGACAAGTAAAGATAAATGGTGTGGGTTGAAAAAAAAGTCTCTTTCAAAGAACTGATACTGCACACTTCTTTTTCATATAGACATTTAGAGTATAAAAGCCTTCATTGTATGGCGTGTAAAGCTTGCTGTATGATCTCTGATAGCCTTCTTTGTTTTGAACGACACCCAGGATCTTTGAAAAAGTCCATTAGTGGGAGTCAATGCTCTGATGTCATTCAAGCTCTGCAACCAATTACGTGCGGTTCAGAGAAATTCAGAAATGTAATGTTTTCCTCGGTTTTTGAGTCTCCACGTCTATGTGTCAGTCATCCGTCTCTTTACCCCCTGAACCCCACCGCCACCACCTCCCCCTAGTCCAGAAACCACATTTCCAAGATGCTTGTTCCATTGCAAGCAATTAGATGTCGGGTCAAAAGCTCACCAGCAGCTGGGTCCGGTTTCAGTGTGAGCGGTGCAAGTTCGGTGCAGGTTTCAGTAAATGGGGTATCAAGAGTACATCAGCAGATCGCGCAATGACACAAACCAGCTGGCCTCTTCAGCTAATTTGCTCCATGTTGAAAAGTGAAAGAAAAGTGAAGGGAATTTTAATTCAGTTTGAAACGTTTTCTAAATGTGAACTGCAGGGCTTCCCCCCTCCACCTTGAGCAATAGCAGCAGCAGAATAATAACATCGGGCCTACATGTATAGGCATGATCAGGCCCACTGGGGAGCAGGGTACATTCTTCCAAAGTTTGACTCCTCATTTTTTATGCAACCCCTCTCTTTGCCCTCATGGTTTAGTAGATCAGAAATAGACCCAGCTTATAGCCGGAAGGGACAAAATAAATCCCCAGTCACCAAGTTCCCAGTCAGACATCCTGCTGTTAAAAAAATCAGTCCATTTCTCATGTTTTCAACCCTGTCACAACAATTAAAAAAAATAGATTTGACTGTGACCCATAACCTCTTTAAGGATAAAGTTGCAAGTTGTGTCCAGACAATCCATATAGTACAGTTTTTCATTCGTCAGCAATGTGTAGTTGCAGTCAAAGTATTCAAAGTCAATTCAGCAGAGGGGTTTCAGATTAAGCAGCGGTACTGGGTCTCACTTGCTTAAACCAAATGTCCTTGCACTGAAGAGATTAATTGTCATTCCCACAAACTCTCTGCCAGGTTTAGCGCCAGCTTGCTCAAACCCACAGAACTTGTAAAATGTAATCAAGATGCCAAAGCTTCCAGATATATAAAATAGGCCAGGTTTAATTACAGGGCAATGTGTATAAAATGATGCAAAATGTTTCAGTTTCAGTAAGACTATTTTAATTAACTTAATTCGAATGTGGCTTTGGCGCATGTAATTGTTAAACTCTATAGAAAAACAGATTTACCTCACTTTAAAACTAGTTTAGGGCAATTTTGAGAGACATTAAAGACACAGTTGGAATCCCACAGTTTGCGTTGTCTCTATACATAGTTGTTTGTCACATCCATCAGTGCCATGGGACTTCAGAGATCAGCAGGTCACAGTGAGTTTCAGCTTCGAGACTTATTTTGGTGTTTTGTTTGGGTGCTTTTCAGGAGGGAGGGTATTTTAGTTTTCCTAGTGACTGATAGCGCTTGTTGTTTACGGAAGCACTATTATACGAGCGACTGGGCAACCTACTGGTCCTGAATGAGTCCCTATGGGCCCCTAATGGCTGCCCTATAACTGCTGAGACTTGGTGACAGGGCAGCTAGTGTCTTTGCAAGATGCTGTAAAACCATTTTATTGTTCACGCAGACTGTAGACTCTGTGTTAGGCCCTCTGTTTGCAAGGTCTTCCATGTTTAATTTTAGGATTGAGAAGGATTGATAGAGGCAGAGGTATTTTTTAAATGTGTTGGCGAGGCTAGGAAAGGAGGATGGATTTCACAAGCTTCCTGATGTGTCTCTAACATTCCCACTGGGACTTTCCCCCTTTCCCCCTCCGCTTAAAGGTAGGATGCCAGAAGCAATTAAGTAGGATAGAAGAGTGGAAGGATGAAGAGCAGTCAGAGAAAAATACTTTAAAGAAGAGAAAGAGGAAGAAAAAGAGGAAGAAAAAGCTGGACATATACAAAAAGATGAAGATAAACAGATTTTAACATAAGCCAGTAGCACATACGTTTTCTCCTGTCTCACACATAAAAGAGCTTCAATAAAACATGTAAAAGAGCTGTGAGTGCCTCTCTGCGTGAATAGCCAGGAATATGCCACTGCCCCGGAGAGAAATAGTAGTCTTCTTTCAAGCTTGTTTAGACTAGAAAGCAAAAGATCCCCCATAATTCCTCACGCTGTCATCTAGTGTCTTTTCTTCTTCAATAACATAAACCCTCCTCTCAGATCATCCTTTCTTCTGGCTTTTCTCAGAGGCGAAATGCCTGCTATTGCACATGTTTGCTTATGTTAGAACAGGAAAACAGAAAATTCCTTGCAACACAGAGGTGATTGGTCAAGGACACAAATGAGCTGCATGAGCCTCTTTTAGCATGGTTGTGCTACCTCTGAAAAGATGAACAGTCACTTACAGTTTGTCCATGGTTTTTTCTGTTCGCCTATAAATCAATTTGTCCTAGTCTGTGTTCAAATGTTCTGCAGCAGAGCACAGTATGTGTGGTTTGGAAGAGGAGGATGGGAAAAGGTTGGGAATTGACTTGGAAGCATAGGTGTGACAAAATGTAGTATGGCAGTGTTGTGTGGGAATTGTTTGTCAGCTTTACAGTCCATTATTCTGCACTTCCGTTCTCACCCAGGCCTCGCTCCCACTTTCTCCTTTCTCCCCCACATCTCTTCTCTGCCATGTCACCTCCCAAATCAATCTTGCCTTCTTTTCGCTTTGCTTATTCCTAGATTTTCAGATGATGTCGTTTGAGAGCCAGATGTGCAGAGCTGAGAAAGTATGCAGGATCTGAACCTCCTTCTTAGGCTTTTTATTCTTCATACAACTACTGCTGTCACTGTTCATGTGTACAACGCATGCAACATTACGAGGGCCTCTAAGAGATATATTGTTCGAAAGTGTGTGTTTACTGTCAGCAGGCTGTTGACCCTGCTTTAGAGCGTGGCCGTTTGGAGCAGCTACTTGTATAAACAGTTTAGCATTCAGGCACGGTCAGCTACATCTTAAAAACTTTATTCAAGGATGCCGTTCAGCCATTCCCCTGTTTTTTTCTTTCTACAACCTAACTTTGTAGTGCAGTATCCTTTTTTCGTTATTTCGTCAATCAAGAAACAAATGTCTTAGGAATTTAGATGTGCAACATTGCCATCAGCAGGGATAGCAACTGAAACAATGAAAATATATTCAGCAGATGAAAAGACAGACAGTATTAGTCTGTAACTATCATTTTGAATAAGAGAAAAAACATTAATAGGATCTTTCTTTCCCTAGATTCACACGTCTCGGTCCATCTCTGTGCAGTATTGCGTCGGTTTGTGATATTTGGATGAGTTTAATGGAAACAGAACACAGATGGTGACCCAATCTCCTTCCAGTATATAGCCAAGGACAGCTGACAATTTCATGCCCATTTCTTGACAACTCAATTTTGGTATCTAAGCTACACAGAACAAAACAAGGAAGTCACACAATCTCCATGTGTCTCTTAGTTCAAACACCGTATTAAGTAATTGAATGTGAGAATCACATTGACTCAAAGGCTATTGCTCCCTGCTACTTTCTACTATTCCTATATCTAGACATACATGTCATGCCTGCAGGACATGGAACAGTGATTAAGTGAACAAAACAGATTACATCTTGAGGCCATGTTTGTGTGTTTTTCCAATTGGGACTGCTTGTTTATTTTGGAACTCGCTCAAGCATTCCCTAATTACAGATGTGATTTTCCGATTGGTTCTTAACTGGTTTATAAAGATAAACACTTCTTTGTGAGTGACCTACCAGCTTGCTGCAGGAAACTCAAGGGTGAGAGAGTTTTCTGTGATACCTTTAGCCCACTTAAGAAGATTTGCATTTGTTTTTCAGTAACCCTGCCCCAGGCCAGAGAGACAGGTAGAGTCATCGTCTACGAAAAAACAAAATGTTCTCAGGAAACAAAGTTCAGCAACAGTATCCATCAACTTTGACCTCCAGCCCCTAATGGTGACTCCTGAGAGCTTGTTTTCATTCTTTACATTTACCTCATTCCCTAACCAGCACCACCCATTTGTGTAAAAAACCCTCATCCAAGTCTCAGGTGTCAGCGTCAGAGTCTTTGTTTAAAGATGTGACCACTTGTTTTCCTCTGCGACCCTCTGCTTTGGCTCTTAAGGGCCGCATTAACATCAATTTGCACAATTAAACTAGAATGCGTGAAGAGTTAGCACGTTGCTGCTCTCCAGCCAAATGTGTAATTGAGCTAATAGCAGCTGTTTGGGCCAGATCTTATAACACATTCACATGTTCCATTAAAGCTGCTCTCGGGAGCCATCGGTGGAGTGACTGGCTCCAGATGTTCTCCGATCACAGGATACAAAAGGGGAGATGAGGAGATGTGTTTTCTGTCACAAGAGAAGGATGAGAATCGTCCCTTGTGAGTTTAAATACCCTAAAAGGATGCATATTTGTACCAGCTCTGAGCCTTATGGGCTGCATTTAATCAGGCAGACTTTCTTTGCCAAATCCTCCTGAGCAACAATGTCCTTTTAGCTGTCCAAATGATAATCGAGTCATGTTTGTGGTGGGAGGATGTAAACAGCTAAGGTTGATCAAGGGAGACTTTTCTATCAATGTGATTTTCCTGCTCAAGCTTTATTGTTGATTGGATGTTTGTTTAGTTGTCTCTGTGTGTGCTTGTCTCACAGCCATGTCCTACGGTGATCTGATCAAATTTATAAATTTCTGTTGTTTGTACAGAGACATTTGCCTCTGATTAGCAGCATGTAAAATGCTGTTGCAGATAAAAATTCTCTCCGAAGCGGACAGCTGTGTTCACAAGGGAAAGTCGGTGTCGTCACCACTCTCTTTATGCAGCCAGTTCATGTAGAAACAAGGATTCAAACTTTTCCCGCATGACTCAGGATTTCTCTTTTCCAACTTAAAAACTTGGAAACTCAAGCTAACTTTGATTCCAGTTATGATTAGATGATTGTTCATGCATTTATTTCATCCTGTTTGAATAAGTGGATGTCAGCCATATTAATATCTTTTCACAAGCAAATGTACTCAATTCAGTCACCCATTAGTATATCATCCTGCCGGATTTAAGCTCTGTGGACTTTGTCGACACCTTTTAAAAAGCAGGCCTGCCTTCATTACATTTTTCCATTTGTATGGCGGGTTTGTAGTATTTGTGGTTTGGGTCATTTAGTTTTATTACTTTTTATGCACTTCATATAGTGTACTCAGTCCAGTATCCCTAGAAATTATACACCTCATGACTTGCTTTTAATGACAACATTAAGTGTTATAGCAGGAGGTAGTGTGCCCTTTATGTATAATGGTGGAGGGGTGTTGGTCGGTTTGGGGGATGGGGGTGTATCACGGCTAACATTAATTCAGGAGTGCATTGTTAATATTTGCATTTTGATCTTTCCTATGATCAACTGTTTTAGTTAATAATATTTGTTTTAGGTAATATGTTTACAACATGAAATAATGTTGGATTTTGCTAAATTGGCCGCTATTGACATTCTGGCAAACAAGTTAATTTATTAATGTGTTTCAAATTCACCTGCACTGTGTTTTGCTTCTTCATCAGTTATTGGTGGCGTTACTCATGCTGGTTACCTCGGGGCAGTCTCAGGGCTGATGACAGCTCATCAAAATAAGAGAGAGGCGGTGCGATAGAAATGTCAGTAACTGAGAGGGAGGAGAGCAGCACTATCAAACATTTACAGATCTTAAGATAAAACTTTATTTAAAGGAAAGTGTATGTGTTAGGCTATAAATATGATCATGTATGTGTATACTTTACATTACTGATGTTTTCTACCGTCTAGGCACAAATAATAATTATCATTTTTTTTGTTCTTGCAACTTAAAAGAAGGAATCAAATGGTAGAATCTTAGTTAATTTAAATATTGCGTAACGTATTAGTAACCTGCAATGATAAAACATGTTAGAAGTTTATCATATGTTTTGTGAGTACGTTTGCAATCTAAGTAAATGTCTTCATATAGCTGTATTAATGTAATAAATAAAGGATACGAGGTATTGCATGAAATGGAAATACTCCAGGAATGTATACATTTTGTTGCTTTCTGATGCAGAGCAAAATAAAAAACTTTATTAAGATCCCTGAAACCCCTTAAGTGTTAAAAAAGTATTTCACAAACACAAAAGTGACTCAATTCAAACCAACTCTCTGTCACAGAATCTTTTCTACACAGTGCTAGTTTGGAGATTTCTTCTGTGTCAAGTAATTTAGTTTTTACGAGTCCATCTTCTCATCTGTTCTTCGTTAACACTGGTTGTGTTCTCTTGTGGTGATGGTTTATGTGGCTCTGATCTCTGGAGCTAACTGCTCCTTAAGCAGTCAAGTCATCTATAAATCTAAAATGTTAAGCAGATCTTGAATCTAGAGAGGACTTTTGCCACATCATAGCTTAAGTAGTAGGTAATTGAAGAAATTGGAGTCTGGGGAGTTTTTTAATGACGCAGTCATCAGGGCAGTGTTTGTGCTAAACGATGCTTATGTGGTTCACATCTGCTTTCTCACTGTAAAACAAGTCCAAGTTAATGAAGAACTGAATGCATTGTGTTTTCGATGTAAACATGAACTGAGACAAAGGAAAAGCAGATGATCATCTTATTTCAATCGCACCGCCTCTCACTCGCCACAACACACCTCTTATCTGCTTGGACAAACAGTTTCTCAGACTTTGTGTAAACAAAGTAAAGCAAGATTAGCCAACATATCTGAAGCAAACGGCAAGTAAGCAACAAAAAACAACAAAAGAAAATGCTTTGGCTGCCTCGAGAGACTTTATATAAGCTTTCAACCAACTGATGAAGACAGATGACCTGCCTCCTTCTTTAACTCCCTTAAAGTGTTTCACTCCCTGCAAGAGTAAGCACATTTGTAAGACAAAGTGTGTGTGGGCAGTGACACTGATCATTGATGACCTTTGTCTTACATTAAACAATGGAGCAACACTGTAATGGTGTCTCAGGATCCTTGGTTTACATTAACAGTACTCTAAGTAATGACATGGAATTAGGAATTAATGTAAAGTACATAACATGCTGGTGAGAGACAAGCAGCGACTCTCTCTTTAAGTGATGTCACATCTTCTGTTAATGAACACTTCACAGACATATAAGTGCGAGACTGCGAGGGGAGGGAGGGGGCATTCCTTACATTCTTCATGCAAAGTACTTTACTTTTCTTGAGGCTATATGGTCATGGTTAGGTTAAGTTCCTCCCCGCTAACTCTTATCATTGGCAAACTGTTTGAAAACTTGAATAAATCACATGGAGTTGCGGCTGGTTTTAAACAGCATGACCCACTCTGACCACAGACCCTGGGTTTTAAGGTTTATGTCTAAGCGGTCAATTTAAAAAGATTTCAGATGTCTCCTCACACTGTTGATGGGAAAGTAGCGGAGACAGATTGACATCTTTGACTCGAAAGGTCATAACCTCCTAGGGCTAAACCAAATTTCACTGTGCAGAGAGGTCAGATTTGTTCTATCTTAATCGAATACAGCAATGTCAGATACAATGAATATTAAGAGAGTAATTGGTTGGTGAGTTCAGTTTTCCTGTTGAAGCAACACCTTCCTAGAGAACTTATTTATGTGAAGTATTGAAGCAACAGAAGTTCACCAACACAGCCATTGGTCACTACGTCACCAACATTTCAGCACCACAACTTTTCTTTGAGCCCAGATCTTTAAAATATAGTTTTTTCTGTGCACAGAGCAACGATTGTGACGTTTATCCCCCATCATGTCTTGCTGGCAATTTGTGAACCACAAGTTCAGCTCTGAGTCTGTTGGGTGGCTCACTGACCGTAAGGAAAGCAGAAAATCAAGAGACCGGTGAGCCAATCCATGCTGTCATCATAGATGCCTAAGATGCAAGCCGTTAAGCTAGCAAGTCCCACCACTCTGGATAAACAAACTGTGTTGTTCAGTCCTCCTCCTAGACAACTGGAGCCATTACCAGCCACCACAGAAACCCAAGGCTCTCTCCTTATTAAAGATTGCCTTCATCCACGGCCGTTTTCATAAGCCTCTCTCTTCTCTCCCGCCTCCTCTCCATCCCTTCCTCCCTTTCTCTTCCAATCTCATTCTTTGTGGGTTTTGGGTTTGGCGAGTGCTAGGCGTCACAAAAATTGAGGCCCACTCTTTCTATCAGCCTCTCTCGATTTTTCTTTTTCTAACTGCTCCCCCTTTCCCTCCTTCCTTCACTCCCTTTCTCGGTACTGGGCGTTCATGCTTAAAAAGAGGGGGGGCTTGCCAAAAGCGCGATTCAGGGAAAAACAATGAGGGGAGGTTTGTTTGAGAAAAAGCACAGGAAGCCAAGATGTATAAACTTCAACGGACCTGTACCCCGGTTAAACGTGTGAGCCAGCCAGAGGAGAGTGTGGTTTGTGGGTGCGGCCCACCAGGCTTTCTACCAGGAACAGAGTGATTTACCTCACACAGACAGAACCCGCTGAACTGAACACACACACAAACATTCACACAGACACTCAACAGAAGAATAATACACACACATTGGAATTCCAAATTCTCCATTTCTGTATGTTCTCTGACTAGATTTCATAAAAGTGTTTCCATGTATCTAAGTGCCTTTGACATGATATCAGTAGGTACTTAATGGAAACCTGTCGGTGAAGGGGAAACACACACGCTTTTTACGACTAGTGTTTGAGTGTGGGAGGACAGATGGACCCCTGTAGATGTCAATGAATGAGGTCTGAATAAGCCTTTGTTGATAACGGTGATGGACGATGTTCTCAGGCTCATTAAGTCGTAGATGGTATCTCTTTTATTCGAGACTAAAGAAGGGTCTGGGGGAGATGGGAAAAGCACCACACTCCATTCATCAAGTGAGGAGAAGAAGAAAGAATAAAACAGAAAGAGATAGCAGTGTTTGAACATAAGCTGTTTATGGCAAGTGCTGCTCCTTACATGGGGCTTTCCAAAGGCCTTTCAACAGAGCAACATGAAACACATGGTGGAAATGGGAGTCAGGACGAGAACAAGAGTAATTATTGGCATGGTGGGAGTCAAAAAGTCATGAGGGAGTGCAGTCTGCGTAACTGGCATATCCTCCTGCTCTGTGGTTTCATATGAATCATTAAGAAGAGTTTATAGAGGAATTTCAACTCCAGTTCTTACAGATGGTCTTTTTATTAGAGCTCTTGTACAAACTCACAATATAAACCTGCTAAAAGGACACACCGTCGTTTTGATCTGCCTGCTGCCCCTGCTTGCGTGCCGGGTATGGTGGCTCCACGTCAAGCACGTCTTCATATTGTAAACAGATGGCAAAGCGCTGACCTCTCGTGTAGAGGCAACCAAAACCAAGAGGCAGAAACTATTCATCCTCTGTGAGGAGGAAACTTTTCAGTAAAAAATGCTTCATGAAAAATGCAGCTTTAAAAAAAAAAAGCATCTGCAAAAAGCAAAAAAGCAGCAATATGTTCCAAGACGGCATGCTGTTGGATCATATGTCTTTCCCTCAAATAGGGTCAAATTTAAAAGGTCCCCTATTATACTGTTTTTCATCTATATATTATAGGTCTCAGATATATACAAACATGTCTCTGAAGTGTTTGGCTCGAAATACCAAACAGATCATTGTAGCATCCCATAATCCCCTCTGTTTCAAAAGTGCGGATTCTCTGTCTGTTACTTCAGATGAAAATAAGGAGCCACTCCCCACGTCCCTCTGAGAGAGATTTGGTTAAAAAGAACACAATGGAGCTCTAGATTCAGGTGATAATGTGTGGGGTGTTACTTTGGTTGGTTATTGGCTAATGGTTACACAAGCCAAAAAATCGTTATAATATCATAAAGTGGCAAAATCTGATCAGCTCATTTTCAGACAGGTTTTTTATATAAATGGATCAGGACAAAAAGTGAGCAAATCTTTTTTCCTGAAACTTTCAGAATCTCTTTACACAGAGGGGACACATGTTTATGTATAAAAGACTTGAAAAAGTGGATTTTGCATAATAGGTGACCTTTAAATCAAATGTGAATTGGCTTGTATGGAGCAACCAAACTGACAAAAAGTAGTTAATGGTACCGGTAATCAAAATAACAATTATAAAATATCAGTCAATATATCAATTAATAATGTTGTTATTGAAAGAATTAATCAAGACATCAAGACAAGAGGCATGTTCTGAAGAAGATAATGTTATGAAGACACAAGCATGTTATCAAGTTTCACCAGTGAGCTAACATAGCAATATGATCTCAGAGAAATATGTGAAGTGACCGCAACAAGAAAAGCATGTCCCCCAGCTTAATATCATCTTAATGTGACACATTAAGGAGACCTCTCAACGGATTATGTGTTAGATGCAATGTTCTTTCCCCAGTTGAAATGTGTATGTTTCCCTGGGTCATTTATGTTGAACACAACCACCCACCTAGAGTAAAGAGGTTATACTCCTTTACGTATACACACACCCAAAAACGTTCGCCCTCAAATTGCTGACAGACAGACATTGACGTCTCCACAGTGACAGGTTGTTAACAATTCAAACAGCAGCCCTTTCCTTATTTTTGGATTTAAAATCTCGGTACCACTTTACAATAAGACTACCCTTATAAAGGGTTTACAAATAGTTTGTAATTCTTTTATTAATTAGGTTGTGAACTCTTTATAAATCTTTAATAAGCTTTTATAAGACATGAGATAAACAGGGCACCTGTGACCGGTGGCTTGCCAAATAGTGAGCCCAAATGTATCTACTGCTAAGCCTTATTGAAAATGGTAGTAGCATTAATAAATGGGAATGTGTTTTACACTTTACAATAAGGTTCCCTTTTGGCAGTTATAAATGTTAGTAACTCATAAATAAATGGTCATAAAGAGATGCCAAGAAACATCAAGATGGATGGGGGGAATCAACTCAGTGATACCAAGGATGCTGGCTGATGAAGAAGACGAAGTAAGCTAGGTAGCCAATATAAGACTTGGTCATCTTGCCAAATAGAGAGCCTGTGTTGATGCATGAAAACTACGTTAGAACTGGTTTATAAATGGTTCTTAATGATTAATAAAGCGTTTAAAACCTAATTCATAACCTGATTATAAACCCTTTATGAATCCTTTATAAGGGTAGTCTTATTGTAAAGTGGTATCAAAATATCTTACAAGAGGACCCACTGCGGTCAAGCCAGCCTCCACTCGGTGAAAACCTAGTCAAGGCCAGCCCTCACGTGATATTGCGGTGCGCGAATATCCCTATGCATTACGGTAGAGTAAAAAAAAAAAATCATCCCTCTGTGCTTAGATGAGAATAAAACAAAAACTGTCCAGTATTCAAAGACTCATTCCACTTCAGGGTGATTAGCAGGACATCCCATCTAGTCACTCAGAAAAAGTCAGGACATTCTGATGTAGAGTTTCAAAATAAAAGACCTTGAAAATCTCTAGTGTATGGGCTATCCATCCTGTTTTTAGATGCGAATAAAAACAAAAACTGTCCAGTATCATAGATCCATCTCACTCCAGGGTGATAGCAGGACACCCATGTAGTCCACTCAGAAAAGAATCAGGACATTCTGATGTACAGTGTCAAAATAAAAGACCTTTGAAGTCTCATATATGAGCATATCATTCACCTGTTTTTTAGATGAGAATAAAACAAATAGATCCATCTCACTCCGAGGTGATAGCAGGACAACCCATCTAGTCCCACTCAGAAAAAATCAGAAGACATTCTGATGTACAGTTATCAAAATAAAAGACCTTGGGTACAGGATGATAGCTCATATATGGAGACTTCAAGGTCTTTATTTTGAACTGTACATCCAGAATGGTCCTGATTCTTTCTGAGTGAAGACATGGGGTTTCCTGCTACCACCCTGGAGTGAGAATTGGGATCTATGATACTTGGACAGTGTTAGTTTTATTATCATCTAAAAACAGGGATTGATAGCTTCATATATGAGACTTCAAAGGTCTTTTATTTTGAAACTGTACATCAGAAATGTGCCTGATTCCTTCTGAGTGACTACATGGGGTTCTGCTATCACCCTGGAGTGAGATGGATCTATGATACAGGACAGTTTTTGTTTTATTCTCACCAAAAACAGGGATGATAGGCTCATACAATAGAAGGGGATTTCAACAAGGTCTTTTACGGTTCAAACCAGCTTCCACATCAGAAAAATAGTCAGCCAGCCCCTCCTGATTTTTGTCTGAGTGACTAGATGAGATGTGCTGCTATCACGGTGAAGTGAAATGAGTCTTGATACTGACATCTCTGGTTTATCCTGATCTAAACACAAAATGTCCAGTATACAAAGACTCATTTCACTTCAGGGTGATAGCAGGACATCTCCATCTAGTCACTCAGACCAAAATCAGGGACATTCTGATGTAGAGTTTCAAAATAAAAGACCTTTGAAATCTCTATTGTAGAGCTATCATCCCTGTTTTTTTGGTGAGAATATCAAACAAAAAACTGTCCTGTATCATAGATCCATCTCACTCCAGGGTGATAGCAGGACACCCATGTAAGTCCACTCAGAAAGAATCAGAGACATTTCTGATGTACAGTCAAATAAAAAGACCTTTTGAAGGTCTCAGTTATATGAGCTATCATCCCTGTTTTTTAGATGATAATAAAACAAAAAAACTGTCCAGTATCATAGATCCATCTCACTCCAGGTGGTAGCAGGAAACCCCATGTCGTCACTCAGAAACGAATCAGGAACATTCTGATGTACAGTTCAAAATAAAGACCTTTGAAGATCTCATATATGAGCATCATCCCTGTCCCCAAAGGTCTTTTTATTTTGAAACTGTAATCAGAATGTCCTGATTTTTCTGAGTGACTAGATGGGTGTCCTGCTATCACCCCAGGAGTGAGATGGATCATTTTGTTTTAATTTCTCATCTAAAAACAGGGATGATAGCTCATATATGAGACTTCAAAGGTTCTTTTTAATTTGAAACTGTACATCAGAATGTCCTGATTCTTTCTGAGTGACTACATGGGGTGTCCTTGCTATCACCCTCTGGAGTGAGATGGAATCTAAGATACTGGACAGTTTTTTGTTTTTATTCGCATACTAAAAAACAGGGAATGATAGCTCATACACCTAGAGAGATTTCAAAGGTCTTTTTATTTTGAAACTCTACATCAGAATGTCCTGACCTTTTTTCTGAGTGACTAGATGGGATGTCCTGCTATCACCCCTGAAGTGGAATGAGTCTTGATACTGGACAGTTTTTGTTTTATTCTCATCTAAGCACAGAGGGATGATTTTTTTTTTTTTACTCTACCGTTTAATGCATAGGATATTCGCGCACCCGCAATATCACGTGAGGGGCTGCTTGACTAGGTTTTTCCCGAGTGGAGGCTGGCTTGACCGCAGTAGGTCCTCTGTAAGATATTTTGATACCACTTTACAATAAGACTACCCTTATAAAGGATTCATAAAGGGTTATAATCAGGTTATGAATTAGGTTTTAAACGCTTTATTAATCATTAAGAACCATTTATAAACCCAGTTCTAACGTAGTTTTCATGCATCAACACAGGCTCTCTATTTGGCAAGATGGCCAAGTCTTATATTGGCTACCTAGCATTACTTCGTCTTCTTCATCAGCCAGCATCGCTTGGTATCACTGAGGTTGATTCCCCCCATCCATCTTTGGATGTTTCTTGGCATCTCTTTATGACCATTTTATTTATGAGGTTACTAACATTTATAAACTGCCAAAAGGGAACCTGATTGTAAAGTGTAAAACACATTCCCATTTATTAATGCTACTACCACATTTTCAATAAGGCTTAGCGTAGATACATTTGGGCTCACTATTTGGCAAGCCACCGGTCACAGGTGCCCTGTTTATCTCCATGTCTTATAAAAGCTTATTAAGATTTATAAAGAGTTCACAACCTAATTAATAAAAGGAATTACAAACCTATTTGTAAACCTTTATAAGGGTTAGTCTTATTGTAAGTGTACCGAGATTTTAAATCCAAAAATAAGGAAAGGGCTGCTGTTTTGAATTGTTAACAACCTGTCACTGTGGAGACGGTCAATGTCTGTCTGTCAGCAATTTGAGGGCGAACGTTTTTGGGTGTGTGTATACGATAAAGGGAGTATAAACCTCTNGGGGGAGAGAGAGAGGGGGAGAGAGAGAGAATGTGAGGGGGAGAGACCGTTTGGGTTAGGACCAACCCCCTTTAGCTGGTGCATGTTTAAACTTCACTCCCGCTGCCTTGTCAGTTTGACTGTGAGTCTCTTGGTGACTGTGTTTGGATTCTCCACACCGAGAAGCAGATGCACTGCAGGATAAGGGCAACCCTGAATCAATTTCAAGGTAATTTTATTTGGGATTCTTATTTTATTCTGAAACAAGATGTGATAGAAGGTGTTCTGTTTAAGGTCACTTTTATATGGTTGCATTTCAGTGGTGTAAAATTCAACCCAGAATGTTAGGAAATCATAATTATTAGAGGATTGTTTATGATTTATTTTAATAAGACAATTTTACTATACTGTTTAAATTGATCTAATTTAAGCCTATAGGGAAACTTTCAAACAATATCTTAAAGGAGATTGTACTATAAGCTATATGCAAAAAAGTCAAAAAAATATTATTTAGTTTTCAAATGTTTTAATTACAATTGTTTTTCGTGATCCTAAATTCAAATGCTGATAATTGTGATTATACCATATATATTTACAAATACACTCACTCACATCTCATCATGGATAATTGATATTCAGATACTGTTATTCATACATAGTTGTATCCTTGGATTGACTCAATATGTACTATCAAAGGACTCGACACTCAGCTATTCGAGGCAACACGGTCAAGTTATTAATTTCCAGAATTCTTTGTAACACATTGAAGGAATTAAAGTCTCCAGACCGTTTGTTAAATACTAACATCTGACTCAAGAAGCAGGGAAAAGGTTCCGTCGCACGACAGAGATTTAAAGGAATGCAACCCTAATCACCCCTGATTGTTTTCAACATTAACAATGCAGGCACAATTAATTCAACCACAACCTTCAGTATATTTTATGATAATAGTTTGCAAATGTAATAAACTTGGGCATGCAGCTTTGCATGTGTGGGAAACTTCAAACACACTTCAGCTACAGTGTGGAAGTGGAATGGTGATGCTGGGGGAGAGCTTGGCATGTGGGCCAAATGAAGTGCACATGTTGTGATGGTTCTTGTCTAGCAACCTTACACTGACTGACACACTTTGTAAACACATGTGGAAAGACTTAATGTTTGTTTGACATTAAAATGATCCCTCTGCCCTTTCAGCCTTTTGTGTCACATTCATGAGGTCATATTTAAAGTTTTTAATCTCCACAATTCTTACTAGATTCAGGATTCAAGGGTTGTATTTTCATATGTACAGTAGCTACAGTGTAGTTATGGCAATGAAAATCTTAGATCTCAAACTTCTCCAACTATGCAACATTATATATAGGACATAAGACAACATTAAAATAGTGTTTTATGTTTTACTAAAGTGTCCTAGGAAATCTGCATTCAACTTATCGACCAACTATCTACTTATTTGCATGTTTATGTCATGGTAAGACATAGACAGTTTCAATATTTGCATCACCAGCCTACACCTTGCATTTATGGGGAATTGTGAATAAATGTCTGCGTAATCCTAAATAGATAGCAATAAACTATGAATGTTTACTTACTTTAATTTTAAAGTGTTTAGGTTTGTTCTTAAGGATTATGGTTTCCACTATGTGCTGCTTTTATTCTTTCCATCACATTTGTAATGCTTCTTTCTCGTCCTCCTGCAGTGTCTGGACCCTCTAACCAGGACAAACAGAGCTCTATAGCACCGTCTTCTGGCAGAGAAGAAAAACCATCTCAATCATTCGGGTGGATTACACTGTATCAACTCCGTGTAATCCCTCCCTTTATCGACGGAGCTCAGACATTTTTTGTGTATCTTTTTTGTACTTGAATACATTTTTCACAGCTTTTGCTGCCAAAGTATGTCAGCAAAAATGACTTCATAGCCACAGACTGCAGCATAGAAGAAAAGATAGAAAAAGCATGGAGGATTCAAGTACCCCCTCGACACTCATATTCCCCACCTCCCCTACCCCCTCCTCTCCCGGCTACTTGCAGTTCTTCTGGGAGTACCAGGACAATTCAGTGCTTGTGGATCATTACAACTACACAGGCAAGCTGCAGAAAGACCGCTACCGTGAAGGACTCAAACCCGAGGGCATTGCGTTCCTGGTCGTATGTCTCCTCATCGTCCTGGAGAACGCTGTGGTTCTCATCGCCATTTGGAGGAACAAGAAGTTCCACCTGCCCATGTATTACCTGCTGGGCAACCTGACTCTGTCTGATCTGCTGGCTGGGATTACATACATGGCCAACATCATCATGTCTGGACCTAACACTTTGAAACTGACACCGTTGCTATGGTTCCTCAGGGAGGGAGGGGTCTTCATCACTCTGGCTGCCTCTATAATTAGTCTGCTGGCCATTGCAATTGAACGGCATGTTACCATGGTGACAATGAGGCCCTACCATGGGGCAAAGCGGGGACGGATGTTGGCACTGATTGGTGCGAGTTGGGCCCTGGCAGGGTTTTTAGGAGTCCTCCCAATTTTGGGGTGGAACTGCATCCACAGACTGGACCAGTGTTCAACAGTCCTTCCGCTTTATGACAGGAGCTACATCCTCTTCTGCGTGTCTGTGTTCATCGCAGTGCTCTTGGCTATTGTGGTCCTTTATGTCAGAGTTTTCCGCATCGTCCGCACCAACACACAGCGCCAGCGGCTGGGCCTGTCAGGCAGCTTGAGGAAAGGCTTAGCGAGGAAGTCTGAGAAGTACATCGCCCTTCTCAAGACAGTCACCATCGTACTGGGTGTCTTCATCGCCTGTTGGCTGCCCCTCTTCGTTCTCCTCCTCCTGGATTTCTTCTGCCCCACCCGCAGTTGTCGAATGCTCTATAAGGCTGATTACTTCCTGGGAGTAGCTATGGTCAACTCGCTCCTCAACCCCATCATCTATACTCTGACCAGTAAGGACATGAGGAGAGCCATTCTGAGGCTGCTCTGCCGGCCCTGTCTGATGACCAGAGACGGCCAGGTGAAGAAGATTGGGATGCCATTCCTTGAGTGTAGTTTCAGTAAAACTGAAGTGGCATCCCAGAAGTTAGAGGGGGGATTGGAGACAACTATTTCCTCTGGGAACAATATCACCACCCCATCTCCTATTAAGACCCTTTATCCAAAACTCTTCAAGTCATGAGGAGTAAGACTAACTGAGTCCATAAGTGTGTGAAAGGGTGTCCCACTGAACAGAGGACATGTAGTGCATCTATAAAGAGGAAGCAGTTCTGGTATTTTCCAAAGAAGCATTGGGAGGGAGGAAATACCATGGAAGCACGAGACAATCACATTCAAACAACAGTCAGAAGTGATGCAGAACTTAAATGCAAGGTGTTTGCGAAACAAAATGCCTTAAGGATGCCACTCAAATGTGAACAAGCAAACATACTTTGTTATGAATAGAAGCTTGTGACTAATTTGCACTAACACATTGGAGTACAGCCTTAGATCTATTCTGTAAACCCAGAGACATTCATGACTGTAAAAAACATTTTGCTGATGAATGGTAAACAAGTTGGGTTGGATATACTTCTTTCTACAGTTTTTTTAATTTAAGTGACTTTAATACAGCACAAACAAGTCTAATATGTGCAGTCTGTAATCTGTGCATCTGCAAACACCTGGATTTTGCTGGTTCGAAGGCCTGTGGTGTGCTAGATTTGTTCAGATAAAATTGTGGGTAGCAACCCTCAACATGTTACATGATGCAGGGATAAATAAATGTTTCAAATGAATAACAGGAAAGAGAGAAGTGGTGTTTAATCTTAACGGTTCGTTGTGCTCTGTAAAAAATGGTGTGCTACAGTTGTAGGGGTAACATTAAAATCCCCCCACTGTTTTGATATGACAGATGGTTAACCTATCTGATGCCAAGTGGAAAGTTGTTGGGGTTTAGTGTCCAATTTGTTAAATGTCAGTCTGGCATCTGGAGGAAAAAAATATATATATTTTTTTTCCATCATGACAATTTGAAAATGTAACCTAATCAGCTGTAATTGCAAAATGTGTAAGTATAAGCCTTCTAAATTATTATAAAAAGAAAACTCCTTAAAAAAAGTTGCAAATGAAATAAAGATACTGATTAGGCTGTCTTTTTAAACAGGCACTTTCTTGTCGGAACTCACTTAATGAATAAGCCAGTGTGTTTTTTGTACTTTAATTCATGTATTGAACTTTTATATTTCTGAGACTTTTCATATCATCTGTATTGTAAATATATCTATTTTGTGCCAAGAAAAGGCTATCAAACCTCTCCTTTCTTTTCAGAAAAGAAATAAAATGTGTTTTTTTAAAGAATTCCTGAGTTTTTGGTTTGTTTTTACTGTGTGCACTGATATGTGTCTGTGTGTGATTCTTTGTGTATAGCTGAAGTTTAGTTTTTGAAGAAGTATCACAGGAAGTCAGCCCCCTATAGTCTGACATCTGGTAATGGCATTGGCCTAGATACAACCTCCTTTTTTAAGCTTTGCATGTCTCCGGACGTCACAAGAATCACACAATGTACCTTTTATTTAATCTCAGGGAACTCAATTTGATCTCCTTTTTCTGTCAACTTGTGGATAGAATTGGCCATCGCCTCACTCTGACCTGCAGTCCACACTCATTCTAGCTGAAACTGAGACGGCTCATTCAGCTATCATTATTGCTCCCTGGGAGCTGTACCTGCTGTAGACAGGACATGAAAAAAAAAATCCACTTGAGTTTGAGTATTAAATGAGATCAAAATTACATTAAAGTTGTATAGAGCGTAAAACGATAAATATAAACTTGCCATTTGGGCTTGTGTCCTGGATCATTATTAATGTCTGGGAGTCCGAATTTGACAAAATGTGAAATTAAGTTATTGGTGTGAAGTGTATCTAAGTGCTGGAGTATTGACACTGCTTGCTAGACCTCTTTGAAATAATAAGTTATTAATATTGCAAAACCCACAATTGTTGTATGGCGGGGTAATATAGGTTCTGCAAACAGCATGTGCAGTTATCTATTTAGGGAAATATGATAACTTTTCACACCTACCTTTTCCTGCAGACAACTCAACTTCTTGTAAAGCGAAGTTATACTGCCTGACACACTATAAATACATATATAGTTGCATTACTTTCGATTTAACTATCCAGGGTAAAAGGTACCATGATGTGGCACTGGGATATGATATAATTTGTATAATGTGCAGATGTTCTTCCAGATGTTGGATGTTTCCACCAGCACTGTGCCTGCTGACAGAGGTCAACGTGTCAGGGAATCTCTCCTGGGCCCCAGCTCCCTCCCTGCTCCTGAAATCATGCAACAAAGCTGAGAGGTACAAGTCATCAATCATTATAACCAAGGACGAGATTGTATAACAGATTTACACATGCTCTACTGCTCCCTGCTCCAGCTGAGTTTGGGAAAAATCAGAGTAGTAACGCATGTAGTAAATCTGATAAATAGACAAATATACATGTAAAAGAAAAAGGAAAAAAAAGACCCTGCAAGTACAGCTTTAATCTTGGATACATGAGGAGCGGACGTCCACCAATCAAACTTTATTTATCAAGAACCTTTTGGATAAATCAAATGAAACTCAAAGAGTTTTACAAGGGATATATAATAAGATTATACAGTAACGAGTACATAATAAAGATAATAAGGTAACATGCATACAAAATAATAAAACTATAGAGTTTGAAAACAAATAAATAAAATCCAAACTAAAAAGATGCATGACTTTTGATTATATCTTTTTTTTAGATGACTGAAACCAGTACTTGCATGAGATTTGTGTCAAGCTTTGTGCCCCAAGGCCAACTTCACCTTAATAATCTATATACAAATTGAAGGCAGTATCATCTCTCAGCTGGGAAAGTATTAGTGAAGGCTGGTTCAAAGCTTGTCATAACATGATTTCTCATGAATGTTTATGCTTTATCATCAATTTCACTGACCCCGGGGGAGCAGAGACTAAATCTCAGCATTACTCATTTGGTTTAACCAGCTGTGAATTTTGCCTATAGGGCTCAAGAAGGCTCAAACATGTTTGTATTACATAATTACAGGAACCTCACTTGTGCATGATTACAAATAATTTCTGAACAATATAGTTTAAGAAATATGAAGTGGGTCTTTGTGCTTGCAGTGACTCAGTATGCTTGTGGTGCCACCTTGTGACCGCTTGCCGGAATAGAGTATGCTGTTTTCCATATTGACCTGAATTACATGTTTTGTAAGAGGGGGAAATGTACTGGTGTCAGCACCTGCCTGGAGCTGGAGCATGTTTCTGTCAAGCTGCATTGTTCTGTAAAGGCCATTCGCAAACAACGCCATTGTCAGGAGGAAGTTAACTTAACAACCAAGGTGAGCTATACAAAGATGGAGCATTTTCGGTTATTTGGTCATTAGTGGCCAATGCCATTATATCCATGTTTCTTGAGCAGCAGTGTGTTTTTTATATTATGCAAAGTTACAAAAAAAACAGAAGATTCAAATAGGCTTGTGAGTTGTTTTTAAATGTCAATTAAGTTGAATTAATAGTGAATTTGCTTAACATAGGACCTCAGCCACAATGCAGACTCTATGCAACACATTAATGCACACACAACAATATCTGTTTTATTTATTGTATTCCATATTTTATTCCTTCTTATTCCATTCCATTGTTATATTTTACTATATTTTGTATTATTTTTAATGTGCTTCTAGTTCTCTACCTGTGTTTTTAATTCTTGTTTTTTCTTTTATGTAGGCTATATGCACCACGACACCAAGTCAAATTCCTCGTAGGCCTACGTGTAAACCTACCTGGTAATAAACCTGTTTCTGATTTCTATTTACATTAATTCTATTAAGTTGTTGTCCATAATAAACATAACAAATGTCATTGTCTCATGCAGTTGCTATATATATTATTTCTAAAAGCGAAATATGACTGAAGTTGAAGCTTGAGATTTGGCACCATGCCAACCCTTTTTTCTTCATTTTGAGAAGTCCTTCTAAATAAAAGCCTCCCTCCCTCGGGACGTTTTTCACTCCATCACCCGTCAACGGAGGCGGGTTAGTGCCTCAGAGGCAGGCTCTTATTGTGAAAGCGAGAGGAGGCCGGCACAATGCTTAGTCATGGTGAGTTACAGCTTCCCCCCTCCTTCCTATGTGGCGCACAGCTCGGCAGACCGCGATGGAGGAATAGAAGTAGACAACGTGAGTTTCTTTTATTACTGATTAAGCTATCAGATTTGATTTATAAGAACTATAATGGGGGTAGGATTTAGTTGCAAGCCAGCTGTAGCAACATGTGTATACAACGCTTTGTTAGCATTTTTGTGCTCGCGATTCACAGCTCTTACGCTGCTGTCTATTATTAGGATTCTATGTTGCTGTCAGCTCTATTTCCGAAACGTTAAACTTGTTATTATTGGGGTCTCCGGTTGTTTATCTTAAAAACAATGAGTACTTTTCGTTGGTGACAAAACAGTGGATTTAATCGAATCTTCTTCATGTTTATTCTCCTTATTTTCGTTTTATACGAGCGCTGTGGATTATCTTTCTTATCAAAGCAACCGCAGAAACGACCATGGTCGGATCGTTGTAAACGGTGCTTTGTGTGAAAGCTCTTAATGTTTGGTAGCATTGCGCGGAAATCTAATTCCTCCTTGATTTATGTAAGGCTGCTCTTCTGGGTCCTGTTTTGGTACAGCCAGTTCCACTGTTTGCTCTGTGAGGAGTTCAGCATGAGTCACAGAGGAGAGCTCTCTGCCAAAAACGCCACTGAGCACGTTAAGCACAATGTTTGTTTGTAACTATTTTACATGCAACTTTGCAACCCTCACTGAACAGCTCTGAGGACCGCAGGCCTGGACTGTGGTTCATAAACTGGGGTGCAGGGTCTCAGAGGGGTCCCTGAAAATGTAATCTATTATTTATAGATTTATCACCCATATGTATGATCACTTAACACAGAGGGATCAAAATAGTGCAAGCATGTTAAAGCTGCAATAATAAGTCGGCTAATCGATAAATTGATCGATTGAAAAATAATAATAACTGTTTTGATAATCCATAGAATCAGCATTTTTATTTGTTACTGTCTTATATCATATTAAACTGAATCTCTTTGAATTTTTGCCTGAAGAAAAAATAAAGTTAAAAACATCCCCTTAGATTTTGAAAAACTGGGATGGACATTTAAATGTTTTTCTAGACCATACGATAAATCCATAATATAAAAATAATCTGGAAAATGATTGATGATTAAAATATTCTTTAGTTGCAGCCATAGTTTGTTCATCAAGTTCAGACATGTAACTCAATGAGTAATGTAAGACATACAAATATTTATTAGCTCAAATGTACTTTTAAAGAAGTTGTTCCTTATAAAAATGACTAAATATTGAATCAAAACAAACACATTTTCTGCTCCAATAGAGTTGTTTAACAGTAACTATCTTCTTCTTTTGATCATTTTGGACCTAAACTAAACTTGTATATATGTTTTAATTATCAGAGATATGCAGCAGTAAAAAATGCTGTTGGCTCAGTGTGAGCCTGTTAGTCAGCGAGCAGTTTCTGCAGGCCTGTTGAGCAACATGTCCTCCTGTGAAACTATTTTACCCAGAAACCTGGAGGGAGGGAAACACAGCAGTAAATTGGAGTCACAGTGTGTTTTATATTACCGCTGGCTAATTGCCTTTATGACGAGCCCTATGATGGTAACTGATGCGTCACCGTCTGTGGATAATAGGAAAATGCTTAGTTTAATCTTAACTGTTAAATGGCAGGACACAATAACCTACTTGCAGTATTTGAAGTGCCCTACACCCTGGCTTGGCGATGCATCCTCTTATCGCCACTTCAGGTAATGATTGCTGTGTGTGTGCCTTGTTATATAACTGCACACTCACAGCTGCATCGTTGCTGAGTGACACTGACTCTGAGAGTCGGAGAACACCGGACAGACATTTAGTGACTGCCGGCTGCTCTTTGTTCTTTATCTCACTGCTACGAGCAGAAGAGTTATCCTAAAAGAAGAAGTTATATTAACAGGAAAAAGAGGCGTCATCCCTCCGTGTCATTTTAATAGTGTGCAGCAGAGCCAGGCTTGCAACAGTAAACATGCTGCTGACTTACAAACAATTCTGCATAGCTATCCCCTGTTGTTTTATCATTCTCTGCAGTGGGATGTGTGAGATTTCTCAAAGTAAAAGCTTTTGTGATACTGATGAACATGTTTGTGTTTTGGCTAAATTCTGTTTTAATTGACAAACTATCTTGTAATTAATGTTTGTGTATATATTTTCTTATTAAGAATTAGATACGTTTTAATTTTTTTTGGCTGAAGCACAAACTGTTCCACACTGGTCACAGGACATGCAGTCATGCTGGTCAGTTAAAAACAAGCCAAATGAAATCATTCCATCGACTTTCTAATCTGACTTAACTCCCTCACTAAACCCTACACGCTTGCTTGCATTGATCTGTTCATTTGTTTCCGCTTTGCTGAAATTACAAGACTTTATTTAGATGTTAAATGCTTATAAAAGTTCAGTCTTAAATCAGATGATTCTAATTCCAGATGAAAGGAAATGACCTATGAGCCTGGAAGTAGCACCTTCATCCTGCTCCAGGACAAAAACACCATGGGTGTGAAAAGGATTATATTTGATTTGCACCAATAAACATTTGCTGCATTATTTCATAGACTGGTGCTTCCCAGCCACTTAAGACAATGTCATCCAATGAGTGCATTTACAGTGTAAACTGATTAAACCTGTGTCAGGATCTATTAACTGTTTGTTATGAAATTTGTGGCTGTGACACTGTATACATAAGCTCTCTTTCTCCCTCTCCCTCTTTCCTTCCAGTTGTCAGCTGAGCCGAAAGCTTCCTAGTAAACACAGCGGAGAAAACAAATTCCAGAACTGGCCTGGGCAACCTCGAGGAAGCCGTCTCTGGAGAAAGCCACCAACACCCCTCCCCATTCCCAAATGTTACGTTAAGACACTTTTGGAACTCAACGCTACTTTGTACTCCCATTTCTGAGCTAACAACCCTTCCCCTGCCTCATCTACAGTATCTGACTCTGCAGCTCTTGGCACACATGTAGCTCTCTGAGATGAGCTTTAATTATTACCTCTTTAAAATGAAGCTGTAAATCTTTCTTTTGTATCCCCCTGTTCTCTAGAGTAATCAATATGCAAGACTGACCTGTACTAGTGCTGAATCTTGTAGGACATTTCGTTGGTATTCAAATATCTTTTTACTTTAGGGATATCTGACTAATTGCTGTTTTTGAGGACTTTTGTCTGCACAAACATTTCACCAAAGATTCCTTTGAGTCTTACGGTTTTTCAGCTCATTCAGTCATAAGACATTTCTGTACTTAATATTGTTCACCCCTCGGACAAAGCCAAAGAAATCAAGATATGTTGATTATGTTGGAACATATAAAAGTACATCCAACCTTGACTGGCAGCTCGCACAAAAGTCCCTAGAAATGCCATAATGAGAAGTATGGCTGGACTTAAGTACTGAACAGAGCAAGGGAATCCCTATGTCCAAATAAATCCCATTTAAACGTGAAGTCTTGTACGTGAACAAGAGTCAGGCGTACCCAGGAGAGCCCAGAGCTTTCTGTTAAGCCGCCTGCCAAGTGTCAGTCCCAACTCTTTTATTTTGTCCACGCCTGCGCCTGGTGCAAGGATGCCCCATAACGCTGCCCACTGTTCTTGAGAAAGAAACCAAAAAGGAGGAGACAGGGTAGGAAATGACAGAGTGCCTGACAGAATGCAAAGCGCTGGTGACTCCGTCCACGCGCAATGGCCACCGCGTCTTCAGCTACACGCTCGAGAGCCACACGGCGGCCGCCTTCGCCATCATGAACGAGCTGCGTCTGGAGCGCCAGCTGTGCGACGTCACGCTGCGTGTGCGCTACAAAGACCTGGAGGCGGTGGACTTTGTGGCTCACAAGGTGGTGTTGGCCTCCTCGTCCCCGGTCTTCAGAGCCATGTTCACCAACGGCCTGAAGGAGTGCGGTATGGAGTTGGTGTCCATCGAGGGGATCCATCCCAGGGTGAGTCAGATCAAATCTTTTATTGATTGAAGTCTCCTGTTTATTTGATTTGACTCACCTTACCTCTCATATATCATTATATATGATTCAGGGTTAAAGGTGTTCGATAGGAAACATAATTCTGAGGCAACAACATAACAGATTTGTATTATTTTGAGACATGGTACAGTGTTTCCCCCCCCGGCAAGAAAAGCCAAAGGCCCCTTAACCTATTCGGGTGGTCCATGCATCCACCCCCCCCCCCTCAAATAAGATAATACATGCAAGTTCATGGCTACTGTAGACAACGATCTTGTTTCTCTGTGTTGCGTTGTTAATGAGTGAAACACACCGGAGTTGATGAAAAAGTTTGAGAAACACTGCGCTCGGCTAGTGGATTGTCAAAGGGGGAGCCTCGTTGCGGGGAAATTATACACATGGCTAGTCCGCCCCTGAAAATGTCTATGCAAATGTTTTTTTTTTTTAATTATAAAAAAAATTAATTAATTTTTATTATTTTTTTCATTTTTATTTTGTAATCATCTGCATTAGACTACCAAAAAAAATAAAAATTATAATAATATATATATTTTTTTTATGAGATATTTAATTGTGGCGGCCCGCCACAAATAAATCAATGTATGGGAAACACTGTGGTAGGATTGGTACAATTCAAAGTATAAAAAGTGATGCAGGGATGATGCATTTTCGGGGGCCAGTGCCAAAAGTTAGCATCTTACTGGTTCCCAATGGGAATTTTGTATTGGGCTTTAGATAATTGCTTTAAAATAAACTCTGTGGCAGACAGTTGTTTATGATAATACTACATTTTGTTAAGCTGGATGATCTTCAAGAACTTACACCACTTTTATGATTTTTAAAGCGTAAAGCTGTTCAGAAGTCTAATTTAACCAAGGTATGACTTGACAAATGCTCAGTGAAATGGCTACCTGTTGTGCATCGGAGCCTTATTTTTCCTCCTATTAGACTTCCTCTCTACTTCACTGTTCTGCCGTATCCCATCCCTAACCCTGACCCCCTTCTTTACCCTAACCTCTCCCCTTCATTCAGGTTATGGACCGACTGATAGAGTTTGCCTACACAGCCAGCATCTCCGTGGGGGAGAAGTGTGTGATTCACGTGATGAACGGTGCCGTCATGTACCAGATAGACAGCGTGGTCAAGGCCTGCTGTGATTTCCTCGTCCAGCAGCTCGACCCCAGCAACGCCATCGGCATCGCCAACTTTGCCGAGCAGATCGCTTGCACAGAGCTCCACCGGAAGGCCCGTGAATACATCTACATGAACTTCAGCCAGGTCAAGATTGGAGATTATTTAAAATTGTATTTCTGTTTTTCTTTTCAATAGTTGACAGAAAATGTGGCGAGAGAAAGGGGGCGTTAAATCGTAAAAAAAAATGATATAGAATAATCTCTAATGGTTTTAATGACTTTTCATAAATGTATCTGAACAGCTGCTGAGTGAAAATAGAAACTGACCTTTCATATTAATAGTAGATTTTACTCTTGTGTTACTTTTGTGTAAACTGTGTCTGTTGATATGAGTGAATGCTGTTTCACTTGTTTCATTGTGGTTTCTGCTGGTTGACTTCAGACCTGCTACCAACAGCACCTTGTCAGATCTGTGCAATGACTGTCAAGAATGCCAGCTTTGACTTATGATGAGCAGTATGTGGATTTACCTGAAAAGTAACGAAAGGACACACAATATTCATCTTTGATAAGTTGATAAGATAAAAGAGGCCTCGGCTGCTCACTGCATCAGAGATGTCTTCAAACGATCTTCCAGGGGTTCAGCCTCAACAATTGTTGTGCTTTTCTTTACAAGTTAAGGTTAAAATAAATATACAAAATACACAAAGCATGTTTTAATTTCATACATGCGTTTATGCGTTTTGTTCGAAATATACCACAACTCTCATGGCAGGAAGCCACACTTCCTGAGTGTAAAGTCTGTGTGCTAGTATAGAAAAAGCTTCACAATAGACCTAAGTGTTGCACAGCTGGATCAGTCTTGATTTGTCACAGTTACCTGAACTGTTGTGTTGAACTATTGCAACAATTTCAAGAAAGCTGTCCGAAATGTCTTTGCCCCATCTTCTGGAGTTGTTCCTTTTTGAATTATAAACCGCTTTCTTTAACATTATTCTATTGTTAGCAGGATTCTTAAAAACTTTATTATACCTTTTTTTTTTTTTTTTTTTATTCCGTCCCTATATATGATTGAGCAGAATATTTTTGTATTATGAAAAGATATTTAAAGTTTTCTTCCCTGCTGATAGGTGGCGACCCAGGAGGAGTTCTTCAACCTGTCCCACTGCCAGCTGGTCACCCTCATCAGCCGCGATGAGCTCAATGTGCGCTGTGAGTCCGAGGTCTTCCAGGCATGTGTGGCCTGGGTACGCTACGACCGGGAGAACCGGCGGCCGTACGTCGAGGCGTTACTCCAGGCCGTGCGCTGCCATTCCCTCACCCCCAACTTCCTGCAGGCCCAGCTCCAGTCTCTGGACTGGGACCCCCAGTGTAAAGATTACCTGGCCCAGATCTTCCAGGATCTCACCCTCCACAAACCCACCAAAGTAATTTCTTGCCGAACACCTAAGGTGCCGCAGCTCATCTACACAGCAGGGGGGTATTTCCGTCAGTCCCTCAGCTACCTGGAGGCGTATAACCCCTGTACGGGAGCCTGGGTGAGGCTGGCCGACCTGCAGGTGCCCCGCAGCGGCCTCGCAGCCTGTGTGATCAGCGGGCTTTTCTACGCTGTTGGAGGAAGAAACAACGCACCTGATGGCAACATGGACTCAAATTCATTGGACTGCTACAATCCTATGAACAACTGCTGGTTGCCGTGTGCGCCGATGAGCGTACCGAGGAACCGAATTGGAGTTGGCGTCATCGACGGCATGATATATGCAGCCGGGGGATCACATGGGTGCATTCATCACAATAGTGTTGAAAGGTAAGCAAATTGAGCTCTGTAATGGTGTTATTGATTTTCTTTTTTATTATACCCATCAATCAAACAAAACCATTGACCAATTATGTGCCAATCCAATTTACACAACTCTGCCACATACACAGCAATGTATTCCCATGCATGCTGTTTACCTTTGCATTGATATTGATTCCTTTATTGATTGGTATGATTAGATAAACACATGGTTTTAGATAGATAATAAATCGTTGACTCTATTATAGGCCTACAGACACAGAATATACTATTTTCTCTCTGATGTGTAAATGCTAGTTACATATAATGTTTGTACCTTTTCAATTATTAGAAAGAAGAAAAATCTAAAGTATTAGGGCAGACTTTTGACAAATCCAAATTTGTTATAGGAAAACAATATTACTTTTTAATTTTGTATTGTCTTCAACAATTCCTATGAAGAGACCAAAGCCAATTCTGAAATCATTACTGCTATCATTAATGTAGCAACAGCCTGATTTATCTTTGAAAGGTGGGCTTTGATTGGGGCCAGGTTATTTTCAAAGCCCTTTTAACCATAACCCTTTGGATAATTTGGATTCAGTAAACAATATGCAATGGTGAAGTCCAACAGATGACATGTATTAAACAGGTGTATGCTTTGGTCTGTTTACTCTATTTAGTCAATGAGTGCCCAGGAGCAGGTACCTTCCTGGGACTTTATTGGTTTTGTTTCACTTCCTGTAATTTATTTTTAGTTTGCACAAAGCTTCAATGAGGAAGGGAATGTGTTATCAAGCTAAAGAGTAAACGATACACCCCCTGCCTTTGTGTTCCAACTCTCAAACTGCCACATGCAATACTTGTTAAATACCTTCACAAAACCGGCAACATTATACATTTTAATGAGCAATACAAAGCTGGAGGCAACATTTTCCACCAACAATTGTTAACTGTATGTGTGCTGCTGTGTAGGCATGACTCAAAGCAAGACTTTAACCTCTTTAATACAGTGAATATTAGATATATTCATATAACCTTAGTTCAGTGTTGAAGATTTACCAAAACTCTGAATCAGACCGAGAGCAGAAACAAATGTCAAATATTAACCAGGCTCACCTCAGTGGAAAAGGAAACATGCTGAACCTGTCCGAGTGCTCACGTGATGAATCAGAAAAAGATGTGACTTATCACAGACTGCAGATATGGGCTGAACAATTAATCGGTTTAATCAAAATCTTAAGATAGACTAGTGCAATATACAAAGTGCAGAAGGCACAATGTGTCAAGATCATTCATCCTAAACAAGCAAAACTCTCTATAACTGTCTTGGTTATTCTTCTTGTACAATCACCACCTCAGCGCTATATGCTTCTGCTGTGTAGCATCTGAGCTTCTATCCCTCACTCTTTGAAGGATGGCCAATAAATTAGCAAAGTATAATGACAAGACAATTTAGCTTACTAAAGCCAAAGGATGGGAAAATAAACTAACGTATGAATATGTGTTGTTCCTGGTCTGAAGGTATGATCCAGAAAGGGACCAATGGCACCTTGTAGCCCCCATGTTGACGCGGCGTATCGGTGTGGGTGTCACCGTCATCAACCGGCTGCTTTACGCCGTGGGGGGGTTTGACGGGGCCAACAGGCTCAGCTCCTGTGAGTCCTACAACCCTGAGAGGGACGAGTGGAAGACCATGGCCCCCATGAACACTGTGCGCTCTGGAGCGGGTAAGGAGGGACGGAAATCTGCCTTCTGATGATTGACTTGTCAGGTCGAAAGTTATTTAATTCACAATTTGTTGGGAAAGTGGCCATCCACGTTTTAAAAATGTACGCAAGGTATTTCATTTTCTCCGACAGGCCATCTAGTCTCTGTTATTGAAATCAAAAGGACTTAAAGATTTAAACTGGACAACAGAGGAGTACAGTTATATCGTACGTGTTACCAATGTCAATGGTTGGATCCAGCTGGATAACCTTGTGGCATGTTGTCAAATCCTGTGATTTGAGATAAAAGCTGTCAAATAAGTCTAAAGCCCAGCCAAGAAGAAAATAAATTGTATATTGATCTTATTATGCCCACAATAATACTTCTATCTGCCCGGTGATTCAGATCTGCTTCTAAATATAATGGGTTCTTCCTTTGCCAATGTTTAACCTTTCCAGGAAGTTTCATACAAATCAAACCAGTAGTTTTGCATAATACTGCCTTACATAACCCCCATGGAGTGAATTACTCAATCAAAAAGGATTAAAAGTTAAGAAAAATACTAGCCAATGTGTTGGAAAAAAACCTTGTTATAGTAGTTACATGTTGGTGTTGGTCTGACATTTTAGATTAATTAGATTTATGACAATGTCGGCATGTCTTTGATTGATATAATTGTATTAAAGCACAGTTTTTAAAAACATAATTATACCCATAACAAAGATACCTATAAAGTACACAGTTACATTTGTATTCTGTATGAGTTTCATGTAGTGTGTACTTGGACATCCTCCAATATAACTGTTAGCCCATATCACTATAAAGTAATCTTACACTTCAACTAACCATTGATCCTTCTTTTCAGGTGTGTGCTCGCTGGGGAATCGGATCTTTGTGATGGGCGGCTATGACGGCACCAACCAGCTGAACTCAGTGGAGTGCTATAATGTGGAAACTGATACGTGGATCTTTACTGCCTCCATGAGGCACCGACGCAGCGCCCTGGGAGTCACTGCGTTACATGGGAGCATCTATGTTTTGGGTGAGTAGTTGTGTTACCACTGAGTAAAAGCATCAATATAACTTGAGCACATTTTCTATGGACATTGGGGTGTAGGCCAACTAACTAATGTTATTCCACCTAACTGTAAATGTGTTGGGGTCACATACAGTGTTAGGGGTACCAACTAAAATAAGCAGCTTTATTTATTGGACGAAATGTCAATGTTGTATTTACAGGAGGTTACGACGGCAACACTTTCCTGGACAGCGTGGAGTGTTATGACCCTGAGAAGGACACCTGGGCGGAGGTAACACATATGACGTCAGGGCGGAGCGGCGTGGGGGTAGCCGTTACCATGGAGCCGTGCCAGAAGGAACAGCCCCAGTGTCCAAATTCTGAGAGGGAGATCAGTGAATCGTCACCGGCATATCATTCAGCCAACTCCGACTTTACCTCTAATCACCATCTGGGGCATGGAGGGCCTTTTGGTAAAGGCGCATGAGGTTTATCGTTTGACCCTGTCGTGCCACACACACACACACACACACACACACACACACACACAGACAAGTGTCCCAAAACTCCTCTCAAAAGAAAGACACTCACGACTGATTAGAGACGGAGGTGAGCTGAAACATGACATGCTGCCTCACTGGTTCTTAAGATCACACTTAATGTAAAAGCAAAAAAAGGAAATCAGTAACACTGTATTTCAAAAGTGCAGTGTTAATAGTCATCTCTGATGTGACAAAAACATTTGAGTGGCCGCTTTGGACTCTCCAAATCCACAATAACCTCAGATCATATAGTCTGCCTTTCTAGACCTTAAAGTTGAAGAATCTGTTTTAAACTGTGTTTTGCCAAATCTGAGAGACCTCAGTCTGTCTGTGTTTTCAGATCTGCTGTCTGTCCTCAGTCGGACCATCACCTCCCATGGGAGGAAAGGGCTGCATACAAAAAAAAAATGTTCTACCCTTCAAGCTCAAGTTAAGAGAAATTCATAATTAAAGTGATCTCATTATATAACAAAAACAACAAAAAAGTAGCATTTTTCAGAATAGGCAGTATAGTTTAAAGTGCCATTTCAATGCCTGTGGGCATTACTCTAATCAGTATATTGACTTGAGCTGCTCTAATAGAAAGGCACAGGCGTTAATTGTGTGGTGTGTAGACATTGGTGAAGTTAACCCAGACAGCCACAAGATGAAGCTTATACACAAGAGTGGACCTCATGCAAGAACGTTTCGGTATCCTCACTCTTAACATCCTATATTTATTTATGGGCAGGTATTCTTTTATGTGTCAGTATCAAGAAAACTGCACAAATTTATCATGAAAATCAGCCTGATAATTACCTCCTTTTTCATTTTGTGATCATCAGAACACCCAAGTTGAATTATGAAGCTTTGGTTCTGCTCTGTGGGTGAGTTTCATTCACAAAATCATCCCTATAGTTTATTATCACAGCTAAGGAAATAGTTGATGGCAAATTCTCCTAACTTCCTCACACTCCTAACTTCTTTCTTTGGCTTTTTTGCCATAATTAGGGAGTTGGTAGAAAGGGGTTTGACATGTGGGTCCCAAGGGTTGAATTGATCCTGGGACAATATGGCATGTTCTACATCCTCTCGGCTACCAATGTGCTATGCTTTTACATCAATGTATGTTGAATATTCCTACAAGTGGTTCTTGCATGAGGCGCAGTCTCAACTTCAAGAGCTGGTACAAGAGAAGCAGGACCTATACAAAAAAAATAAAACAGAATTTTGACAAATGTGTTCTTTCACTGATAGCCACTTGTAGTGCATAGAAAGTGTTTGGTTTCTTTCTGTCGTGGGGGATTTGTTGGCAAATGAGTTTTGCTTCATATAACGCTGTGAGAGAGTCTGGTTCAGTAGAATCGGTGCCAATAGAACAAAGAAACAGAGTATGACTGCATTAATGGGAAACAAAACATGGTATCATTTTTTAAATTTGGATTTTAAATGTCTTGCTGAAATGTGTTTTTATAAAAGCACTAATTAAGGACTCAATTGAGAACTTCCCCTCCAGTGGACTTTTTGGTTCTCTCCTCCACCTGACCTCAGAAACAGAAGTGACCATATTTGTCCATAGTGTTCACATAATGTACGCTAATGACAACTACTTGCTTAAAGCAGTGTATTTGTAACAGCAATTTAAGCTACAAAGGTTTTTAAGTGATGTTTTGTACATTGATATTCTAAAAAAGCCTTGTACAGAATTTCTGAGCTCACTTTTTTTATTTATTTGTTCAGGATTTGTTTTGGTTTTCTCATTCCTCTAAACTAATCAGCTTTGTATTGAATTGGACTCTAGTGTAGATTTTTTTTTTTTGAATAACTAGCATGCATTGTAACTAAGTAGAAATGCCTGTTTATGCTAATTTTGGATGTTTGTAAAACAAATTGCTTCACTTTGAAAGGGAAATTTTGTTCCTGTTTGTCAGTAGTTGGAATGGAAATTAGATTATGTAATGTCTGCTTTGTACATTTTCTTTTTCTGCACAAATACCCTGTACAATAATACATTGCAAAGTAAAATATATGTTTATTGTACTGCAATAGTCATGTATTTATTTGTTAATTTTTCATCTGTATTGTTTTTATAATTAGTCCCTAACTAAATTAATATTTGTTTTAATATTAAACATCCATGTGGAGTTAGACATTTAGGTTTATGCAGGTTTTCAAAGCATCAGCAGCCACCAGAGGGGGCTACAGCTCTAAAATGGAAAAGATAAGATCATCATTAGATCTGCATTTTAGTTTACTAGTCCAACAGTAGGCAATGGTACAATGAAATATATCCTTTACTTGTTCACTGTATCAGATGTTATCATATACCATGAGATGGTCAAATAATTTCAGCTTCACTTTTGACACATAAAGTTTGATTTAGGTTTTTATGTTGACTTTCATTGAGTTTAAACCTGTGGTAATTTTGCTATTAATCGACCACCCATGATTGTTGCCATCACATCTCATTTCCTTGCTCAACCAGGCAGGTGGATGAGACTATTATTATATTATCCAAGAGGAAAACTTCCATGATTATGTGGATTTACAAGAGGATCAAGGTGTAATCCTGTAAAGCAGGAAGACCACAGCAGCCCATAACAAAGGAAAGCTATTTAGGAACAGTTTGAGCTGTTGTTACTGTGCCCTATAACTCATTTTATATATCCCTTAATTCATTCAGAGAACACACACGTCACTAATCAATAAAATGGCCTGATTATTAGATCCTTAGGTATAAGCAGCACATGAGATAACATGATGAGCACATCAGTGTCACTGGAAGCATTGCCTCTCCTATTTTTTAAGAAGGCTCTGTTGGATTTCATCTTTTGTCAGAGTAACACTTCACATTTGGATGAATTTGGCCCAAATTAATTAGAATTTAAAATAGCCAAAAAAGGACATCGAAATATAATTCTTCCTTATAGTCATCCAAACAAAATAGAAATTCCACTACTGCAAGTAGAAACATATCCTGTAGCTTTTTGAGAAACCGGCTCGAGATACACTTTTTGTTATATTCCATGGAATGCTCCTAACATCCCGATAGCAATGAATATCTTAAAGACATAGAGTAACTCCAACAGTATAGATGAACTATGAGATTCATATTAAATATGTATTAATGTGCTAGGCTGTTGGAAGACCTCATTCCCTTAATGTACTGTATTATGTGTCAAGTTAGCGCTCGCGGGGGTTCAACCGGCTTTTGAGTAACGGATTTATTTTGAAATTCTCGTCCGGATGTCTTGTGTTGTTGACTTCTAACTTTACCTCAGTCTGCTGTCTAACGATGAAAACACGCACCCGAGTCCCACCGGACACCAGTGGATCCTCTTCAGGAATAGGTAAGTGAAACTCACCTGGTTAAACCTGCAACATAAAATATGTTTTACAGAAGTGTATGCTTATACTTTAGAGACAAACTGAACTTCTTTTGAAAGTTGATGGACGGGAGTCCTATGTCATGAACATGTAAAGTGTTGTGTGATTTCGCAACTATGACAACTAATATCTGTCATACGATGTCGATACGCTTGTTTTATTGTTACATAGATCAGATTTTCTTATAAACAGAAATAAGGCCGCTGTTCACATTACGATTTAAACCCGACATCTAGTTTTTGCGTTGGCTGCTGCAATGGTATGTCTAGACCTTTTTGTTTATACGTGTCGGTGTCAAGTGTCACATTTAATCATAAATTAAATAGGCGAATTCATAATTTTGGATTAAGTCTTAATAGTGTTATTAAAGCTGATGAGAATGTGTTCTAGTTTTTACTCAAAACACTGTAATTCTTAGGCGGAAAATTACCTCACCCCTTTCCTGATAGAGTTTCTGTTGTCAAACTAGTTTATCCACTTTGAATCCACCCACAATGAAAGGTGCATATTCACCCATTCATTCAAGGCCATGCATGCCTAAAGCATGTAGCCACCTTCTGTATGATGAAACCAAATGTTCTTTTAGTCTGTGTGGGTACATGTTTTGTGTCTTATAACTTTTAAAGCCTTTGACAAGATGTTCGAGACTGAACTGTGTGGAGAGCCAACCTTAGCCTCAGTGTTTACATTCACTATATTCTTTCCCCAGTGAGGAGCAACCGCCAGGATGATCCCAGTGGGTGAATTCAAAAACTTTGGCGTAGATCAGAACTCAAAGTATCGTGTCCTGAAGCCGTGGTGGGATGTTTTCTCAGAGTACCTGTGCGTTGCTATGCTTATGCTTGGAGTCTTTGGGTGCACCTTGCAGGTGAGACATCGACACACCAGACACTTTGTGACCAAAAGCTCTTTAATCCTCAACTGATTACACAGATTTAGAAATGCAATTATTACCAACCTGAAATAGCTTGATGTGGGTAAAACATGTGCATAATTTGTATCTTTTGTGGCATATCAGAGGAATGTTTTGTTCCCACATACCTTCCTCTGTGTTTATACATTATCTGACCTCCAACTCAGGCAAAAACACCAACAGTGTTACTGAATGACCCTGTGTCTCCTGACCTACTTACTCACACAGATCTCTAACTTGCTCCTTAATGTGTCCACTCTCCACCCGCCTGGTAATCATTTCTGTGTCAGTTACGACTAGCACAAAAGCAAAGTAAATATGTGATAATAATGATAAGTTCTGCTACTTACTTCAATATCTCCCTATAGAAAGTGTGAACCATGTCTGTGTTGTTTTATTAAAGAAGAAAAGTAGAGACAGTTGATCCCCCTGGATTGTGCAACTTTAGTAAGACACACACACTTGGCAACGGACCAGAAAATCCATTAAACTGGATGATGTTTAACAGAAAACACAGACTTTATTAAAATACGGTAAAGTCATATATCAAATCCAAACTGAAAGACAGAGAGAGTTAGTTTTAAGATTTTGAAAGGAAAGTGAATACGTCTTAATGATTTTGCAGAGTGGGGTTAACATTCTATATTTGTCCTGTAGTCGTCAAATCCCAAAGCAACACTGAATCGATCCTATTGAGAAGTATCAAAAGCCTGACAAAACACTGTTGCTGTGCTGGTTGTCAATAGTTTAAGCTCTATTGTTTGACCTGTTAGTAAATATCAGTGAACTCCTTTTTCAACGAAGTTTCCTTTGTTTAAAACAAATTGTGGACACAAATAAATCTTATTATCCTTAAGTAATTATTTATTTCATGTTTTCAATTATTTAGCAGACTGGTGAAGAGCAAATTGTCAAAGAGGATGAACAAAAATGAACAAAAATGAAAGAAAATATGAAAAACATTTTATTATATTCTATTTATTTATAAAAGATGTGGGACAGTGCAAATTATAATAAGTACACTAAGTAGGAAAAATATCAGAATAAAAAAAAGAAGGCCATTTCTCATCTGTTGTCCACGGCCCAAGTGTTACATAAGGTTTCTTATATTATCTTATATATAAAAGTTTAAACTCAGTAGAAGTATTATTTACTTTCCTTTCCTCTGTCCCTCCAACTTATTTATTATTTCATTAATCTTTCATCTACAGCTCACTCAAGACAAGATTGCATGCCTGCCTAGCCACTTCACCAGCCCGACGCCTGAAGCCATAGACTGCAGCCACCTCGGGAGCTACAGGGAGAACGAGACATCCATGCAGACGCTCGTCAAACCTACGAAGCCCATCCTCCAGGAAGTGTCCGGTCGCAAAAACAACCTGGACATCCACCAGTATGTGTTTGTCAACCACTACTGCTACGAGAGGTTCGTCCACTGGTACGCAAAGTACTTCCCATACCTCGTTGTGATCCACACCATGATCTTCATGGTCGCAAGCAGCTTCTGGTTCAAGTTCCCTGGGACATCTTCCAAGATTGACATCTTTGTTACCATCCTTGGGAAGTGCTTTGATTCTCCCTGGACCACGAGAGCCCTGAGTGAGGTTTCTGAGGAAAGGGGAGAGGAGAAACTGGTGAATTGGAGAAGGAACACCATGTCAAAAGATCCCCCAGAACGACGAGCAGATGATGATGAGACTGTGGTGCTTCTTCGCTCCGCCTCTGTCAAGTCGAATCCAGAAAAGAAAAACATGGAGCCCCAGTCGGCAGCCTCTGTCTTGGATAAGAAGGAAGGAGAGCAGGCCAAAGCTCTGTTTGAAAAGGTGAAGAAGTTCAGGACTCATGTAGAGGAAGCAGACATCTTGTATGTCATGTATGTGCTACAAACGTCACTTAAAGTCTTCAAGTTTCTAATAATCATCATCTACACTGCAGTGCTGGTACCAAAAATTGAGATCGTAGTGCGCTGTTATGTTCCTCCCGAGCTGACTGGGTTTGATATCTTTTGCTGTAACCACAACAAAGCCCATCTTTTCTCCAAGCTTGCTTACTGCTATATCTGCTTTGTGGGCGTGTTTGGACTTCTCTGCATCTACACGCTGTACTGGCAGTTCCACAGACCTCTGAAGGAGTACTCCTTTGAGCAGGTCCGCCTGGAGACGGGCATTAACGACATACCGGACGTGAAGAATGACTTTGCGTTCCTCCTGCACCTTGTGGACCAATATGATGCTCTTTACTCTAAAAGGTTTGCCGTCTTTCTGTCTGAGGTCAGCGAGAGCCATCTCTATCAGTTAAACCTCAACTACGAGTGGACCGCCAAAAAGCTGCGTTCACGCCTCACCAAGAACGCCAAAAACCAGTTGGAGCTCCACCTGTTAATGTTGCCGGGTCTCCCAGACACCGTCTTTGAGATTACTGAAATGGAATCACTCAAACTGGAGCAGGTTAAAAACGTCACCATCCCAGCTAGTGTGGCAAAGCTTGAATCTCTGCGGGAGTTATCGCTGATCTTCTGCCCTGCAAAGCTTCATCTGCCGGCCCTCAACCACCTCAAGGCGCATTTAAAGGTCCTGTGTCTAGATTTTGAAAGTTTAGACGAGATTCCTATGTGGATGTACACCCTGCAGAGCTTGGAAGAGTTACATCTGAATGGTCCTTTAACCAATGAGTTGTCCAAAAGTGCCTCTCTGGATTCCCTTCGAGAGCTCAGAGCTCTGAGAGTCCTTTCTCTCCGCTCCAACCTCACTAAGATCCCTCCCAGCGTAGTGGATGTTGCATTACAGCTGCAGCATCTGTGCATCTACAACGAAGGTGTCAAGCTCCAAGCCTTTAGCAGCTTGAAGAAGTTAACCAACATAGTCTCCTTGGAGTTAGTGGGCTGCGAGTTGGAGCGCATCCCAAGTGCCGTCTTCAGTTTGAACAATCTGCAGGAGTTGGACCTGAAGGAAAACAAACTTTCCACTGTGGAGGAGATTTTGAGCTTGCAGCACTGCCACCGTTTAGTGACACTAAAACTGTGGCACAACAAAATTGCTTACATCCCTGAACATATCAGTAAGCTGCACACCCTGGAGATGCTCGACATCAGCTGGAACAAGCTCCGAAAGCTTCCCTCTCGGCTGTTTTACTGCACCAAACTCAGGCACCTCGATGTCTCCCACAACCAGCTCACCTCTCTCCCTCCCGAGGTGGGCATCCTGCAGGGCCTTCAGTTCTTCTCCGCTGCCTTCAACTCTTTAGAGACGCTGCCAGAGGAGCTGTTCTCCTGCAAGAGGCTTAAGACCTTGGCTCTTGGAAACAACTGCCTGTCGTATCTCAGCTCTAGAGTTTCCAGCCTGGTCCAGCTGGTACGGCTGGAGGTTAAAGGGAACCGTCTGGAGTCTCTACCTGTGGAGATAGGGGAGTGTCCCCTGCTAAGTCTCAGTGGACTGATTGCGGAGGACAACCTACTGGATCTGATGCCTTCAGATGTGCGGAGCAAGTTGACTTCTTCTAGTTGAGTGTGTGGCTAAAGGCTCCCATGGACTTTTCTTTTCTCAGTGTAGCATATTGGTCAGAAAAGGGACCGTGCCAATTTCTCAAATAAAAAAAGCATGAAAAGGGAAACCAAAACTATAACTGACTACTAAAGGATACACAAACACTGGAAAACGTATTTATAATAACTGTTATTATGAAATGTGTGTTCAAATTTGTGTTAGAGTGAAACATCATTTTGAACGTTTTTCTATGCATTTTCTTAAAAACTACGTTTTTTAAATAAATATTTTACAAAGTGTATTTGTCCTGTACATACCTTACTTACTTGGATTGTTCATGAACTTAGCGCATACACTAATATTATCAGACATGTTTTAAATTCAAGGGCAGATTGATAATACTGTGGACAAGAAAAGAATTCGACAGCGAGCATGGCTTGACCTTCAAATTGTTCTAGCGTCCCCCCTCTTTACTGAATATTTTGTAGGTTCTTTAGAGCAAAACTCAAGGGATATCTAACCGCGCTGTATCCTGTTGGACGGGTTTTACAGCCTGGAGAAGGGTTTCCCACAGTGCGGTCTCATGTTGCTCCCTGTTAGGCAGAAGGAGAAAAGGCCTTTCACTAGCAGAATAAAAGGTTTTCACCTCGCTGTTTATATGCTCACTGAAATGGTAACATGGGATTATGAATCAGAAGTCTGCATGATATTTATTGTGCATAAAATCACATAATAATGAACAAAGAGGAGATAAAACCACTGTCTTTAAAATGCATTCATATATTCTCTTTGGTTATGGGTGATACGTTGAACAAATATAAAGTATTCTCCACTCTTTATTCTTTATTTGTTACTTCCTTTTTTTGCCCAATCAAGCGTTTAAAGTCAATCATTGGGAATTATTTCTTATTTATTTGATTGAATATTTCGCACATCGTACTGTGGGGCAAACACATAGTACTGAAAAAGGAAATGTTATGCACTTAAAGTTGCTCACATCTATATTTGCTCATTTGTAGTTTGAGGAAGTATTACACAGTAGTTGTTTACATTTGTATATGATTTATATTTTCTTTGGAAATGTCTTTGTCCAGGTGCTCTCAAACAAACAAGGGCACAATTCCTTCCTTCCCACATTCTTTCTTTCTTTCCCCCTAAGTTATCTCTGTGTACTTCAGTCAAGACTTTCCAGCCTGAACATTAGTGCAGGTCCTGGCTTGCATCGCTACAAAATGGGATCATGTCCGTCAGTTCACGAAAGTATAAATGGAGCACACACTGACCTTCCCACACTGCAACACGATTCCCAAGGTCTTGAGAAAGAATTACGTTTGTTTTCTTTATTTACAAAGGAGGTGACATTGTCATAATTCTTTGTCAATCATTTACCTATTTCTATTCCTCTCTAAAGGGGGCAGTAAAGTGATTCACCAGCATAACAGTTTTTTTCAATTGCTAAAACATATTTTTTTGACAACAGGGCTCATTTTGTCAAAACAGTAAACACAATTCACAAAGTGCAAAACACCTCGTATATCTTGCAAAATGAAGCAATGCACACAAAACTACATAAACACTCAGCAAAACCAAACTTTTGCACCAAATGGCACACACTTATCTTATAGTACAAGACACTTTGCCCAACCAACTACACACTGTGGTGCTTTATCTCAAGCACTCTCATCTTTTATGGCGTTGTGTATGTAGAGAATTCTGCATATAAAGATTGTTCAAGTTTACAAAAATATGTGCAGAAACACAAATATACTGTTATACTTTCTCCAAAACAAATGTGTGCAACATTCATGCACAACACATAGTTACAGTTGTGTAAAGTTTTTTCCAGTGCTTACATCCTGATTGCTGAGTCAACAATAAAGCAGTTTGGTGTTTATGGTCATTTGGCACGTGTATTTGTTTATTGGTTCATGTGTGTAGCATTTTTAATGGCAGTGTTTTGGAAATGGCAAACAAGTGAATATGTGTGATCTCTGTGTCTTACTTAGAGAACCGTGTGCAGTGTTTTGAAAACGTGTCAAGTTGAATTGCAAATTGGGTGCAGAGTGTGAAAATGTGTTTAGAGTTTTGGAGATTTGAGCTGAGGTTTTGCTCTTTGAGTGGGAGTTTAAATAAGTATGCTTTATGTGAGATTTGTGTGTGTGAGCAACTGAAAAAAACTCTAAATAAAACTAATGAGATTGCATCATTGTAGGCCTTATTATGAAAAACATGTTGTGTTTCCAAGACGGTTGGCTCGTTGTGTTTTTTCACACATGACTTTAATATACAGTGTTTGTTTAAAAGATCTGTAAGGCTTATAACTAAACTATGAGTTTTTTGTATTATTTGTTATGACAAACTTTACTATAATATTTATTTAAAGAAGTCATAAGACAGTCTGTCGAAAACATTGAAAAAAAGTCATAGTATATATATGTCAAAACATTTGAAAAAAAGTCAAAGTATAGTATAGCACGTCGAAAAAAGTAATAATATAGTATATCGAAAAATAGAAAAAAATGTCATAGTGTGAAATTTGACACATTTGAGAAGAGCAATAGCAATTGTTATAGTAGGGTATAAAGTTATAGTTTATAGTGTAGCAATAAAGGTATAGTCATCACAATATAGTATCTCGAAAAATATGAACAAGGTCATAGTATTGTCTGTCGAAAATATCAGGAAAAAGTCTTAGTATAGTATGTCAAGAAATATGAAAATATATATAATATATCATGAAAATATCATGAAAAAAGTATATTTGTAAAGGTGTGTATATTGTAATCTGTATATTGTAAGATGCAAATCCCCAATCTTCAATTCTTTGTATAAATATGTGTATTATAAATTGTTGTATTTTAAATTGTGTCTCGATTCCATGCTCCCATCCCAAAAAAATAGTACTATTTACAAATAGAACACATACAAATTACTTCAATGATTAATAGAATATCCATTTAGATGCCAATATTTGTGTATGTGGATGCTGCTTTTTTAAGAGGTCAATGAGCATCCTTTTGGAAGAGGGGTCTGAGTTTAAAAACAAAGTGTACACATGCAGTCAGTCAGACAGGTTTGTTAAACAGTTCATTCCTTCTCTCATTTCTAATAAAATGACATATTCCCCTGTGTCATCATGGGATGGGAGGCTGTGGCGTAGTGGACTAGTACGTTGGTGTTCGGATCAGGGGAGCACAGGTTCAAACCCCACTGCAGTCAGCATGTCGTTGTGTCGCTGGGAAAGACACTTCACCCCAAATTGCTCCTGTGGGGATTGTCCACAGTATTGAGTATGTTAGACGCTTTGGATAAAAGCTTTGGATAAAAGCGTCTAACATGTAACATGTAATGATATGTGTTCCAGCACTGCTGTATCTGTTTGAGTGGGGGATTAGCCCCATACTGGTTTTTCTTGTTTACTCCTACTAATTCTTGCTGTTTGCAAACGAGTCACTGTTACTGAAACCCTCCCAACCTGCAGGACGAACGAAACACACCAGGGTTTACACAGAGAGCGTTTGCACATCCAGCATACACCCACATTTGTTCTTTGTGAAGAAAGGGAGCTCTACCTGGTGGCAGGAGGCAGGGCTGTCTGAGAATATCATCTTTAAAAACGGTTTTGTGTGTGTATATTGGAAAATCATTTGTGTGACTTTATAACACAAGATAATATAGTGGAAGCACAAAAGACAGAGAAGGACGACTTGTTGGGAGAAAATTGGTGTGGAAGTAAATTACTCCTCAATAACTAGAGCTGAAGAACAACTAGGTATTTAACGTGGAGCTGCTCCAGTAGAATAGTTAATGCTCTCAATTCAAATAATGTGGTTGGACTGTGCATCTCCCAGCTAAAGTGTCTATGTAAATCTGAAAGGGAAAGGGAAAAACAATATGAAAATGGAGACTGCAGTGTTGGAATCCGTATTTTAAAGCAATACCACACTGTAACAAAAGAAAACACTCCATTACAAGTAAAAATACTGCATCAAATTGTACTTTTATTCTACACAAGTAGTACATGTTCTGTGACAGCCTGCAGGTCCTCTCTGCGGCCCAGCAGCACAGTGGTTGAACTGTATCTCCTTTCTCTGACAGTGTAGTTGGCCCATGGCACACAAGCAAACAGAATACCCATTGTACTATATCTGCCCTCACAAACATCAGCAAACTGTGCCACCGTTACCTACAAACCTCAAGACAACAGGGCCCTCATTCATTTTGAGTTTCCATCCTGCTATCTGCATGACCTTTGAGAGGGTTTTCACTGTGCAGTGCATTCCAGTGTGCAGTTATTATGAATGCCCTTCATGCATCACCTTGGAGAAGTGCTGAACACTTGAGGATTCATGTAGCTAACACAATACTGATAATACATTAGATTATGAAAAGGAAAATGGTGTTACAATGGTTTAACAAAGGCCAAATAATCCTAAATGAATTTAAAGTTGTGATTTAAGTGTTTTTTGTTTGTTTTCAGTACTAAAAGGTATTTAGATTATCAGATTGTTAAGACTTGCAAATACAAAAAAATATGTTTGTCAGTGATTCCAAGCCCTTTTCATCACCCACCCATTCCCCCCAAATTAAAGCAATGTCTACTCGGCGCCCTTTGTTGCTAAGTCATTGAGTTTCCTGCAATTAATTACATTTAAAATATCATTATAGGCATTATAGTTCCCAAGAAAAAGAGCCAATTAAAAAAAAATCAGTAAAAGCAAAAACATGTACAGTGGGGCAAAAAAGTATTTAGTCAGCCACCAATTGTGCAAGTTCTCCCACTTAAAAAGATGAGAGAGGCCTGTAATTGTCATCCTAGGTACACTTCAACTATGAGAGACAAAATGAGAAAAATGTCTGATTTTTAAAGAATTTATTTGCAAATTATGGTGGAAAATAAGTATTTGGTCACCTACAAACAAACAAGATTTCTGGCTCTCACAGACCTGTAACTTCTTCTTTAAGAGCCTCCTCTGTCCTCCACTTGTTAACTGTATTAATGGCACCTGTTTGAACTCGTTATCAGTATAAAAGACACCTGTCCACAACCTCAAACAGTCACACTCCAAACTCCACTATGGCCAAGACCAAAGAGCTGTCAAAGGACACCAGAAACAAAATTGTACACCTGCACCAGGCTGGAAAGACTGAATCTGCAATAGGTAAGCAGCTTGGTGTGAAGAAATCAACTGTGGGAGCAATTATTAGAAAATGGAAGATATACAAGAACACTGATAATCTCCCTCGATCTGGGGCTCCACGCAAGATCTCACCCCGTGGGGTCAAAATGATCACAAGAACGGTGAGCAAAATCCCAGAACCACACGGGGGGACCTAGTCAATGACCTGCAGAGAGCTGGGACCAAAGTAACAAAGGCTACCATCAGTAACACACTACGCCGCCAGGGACTCAAATCCTGCAGTGCCAGAAGTGTCCCCCTGCTTAAGCCAGTACATGTCCAGGCCCGTCTGAAGTTTGCTCGAGAGCATTTAGATGATCCAGAAGAGGATTGGGAGAATGTCATATGGTCAGATGAAACCAAAATAGAACTTTTTGTTAAAAACTCAACTAGACGTGTTTGGAGGAGAAAGAATGCTGAGTTGCATCCAAAGAACACCATACCTACTGTGAAACATGGGGGTGGAAACATCATGCTTTGGGGCTGTTTTTCTGCAAAGGGACCAGGACGACTGATCCGTGTAAAGGAAAGAATGAATGGGGCCATGTATCGTGAGATTTTGAGTGACAACCTCCTTCCATCAGCAAGGGCATTGAAGATGAAACGTGGCTGGGTCTTTCAGCATGACAATGATCCCAAACACACCGCCCGGGCAACGAAGGAGTGGCTTCGTAAGAAGCATTTCAAGGTCCTGGAGTGGCCTAGCCAGTCTCCAGATCTCAACCCCATAGAAAATCTTTGTAGGGAGTTGAAAGTCCGTGTTGCCCAGCGACAGCCCCAAAACATCACTGCTCTAGAGGAGATCTGCATGGAGGAATGGGCCAAAATACCAGCAACAGTGTGTGAAAACCTTGTGAAGACTTACAGAAAACGTTTGACCTCTGTCATTAACAAAGGGTATATAACAAAGTATTGAGATGAACTTTTGTTATTGACCAAATACTTATTTTCCACCATAATTTGCAAATAAAGTCTTTAAAAATCAGACAATGTGATTGTCTGGATTTTTTATTTTTTTTCATTTTGTCTCTCATAGTTGAGGTATACCTAGGATGAAAATTACAGGCCTCTCTCATTTTTTTAAGTGGGAGAACTTGCACAATTGGTGGCTGACTAAATACTTTTTTGCCCCACTGTATGTAGCAGAATGTTGTTTTATCTTAATTATAATCACTGTGGACCCTACTGCCTCCCAAATAAAAGAAAACAATATATAATATATATTTCAATATAAGTAAAAAAGCATCATATATAAGCCACGGTTATAAAAGCCAATCAGTCCGAGAAATTACAGAATTGACTATCCTCAATGGTAGCTGCAGTCCGGACGTCAGTGGACATGAGGGTCTAGTCAACTTCATGGTAACGAACACGGTTAAAAATAAAACACTCAGATCTGTACTTCAAGTTCAACACTTTATTTTGTGTTTTCTTCTTCAAATAGTAAAGTGAATAATCTCACTTTATAGTCTTTATATAAATAACATTTCAACAAATCACAATAAATGTTGCTATTTACAAAGTTACATCAAAAAAAATAAATAAGGGTAAATTCAAAGTACATCTAATTAAGAGAAACAAAACTATGAAAAGCAATCAGGGTGCACCATGTCAAGTTCTGTAAAAGTGTTTAAAAACACATGCAAGGTTTCGACTGTTACACAATGGAAATAATGCAATTCAATGGGGCAACTATCTACAAAATGTGCACTCCCAATTCATAGGGAAATATAAGGTGCCTGAATTGCACTGTGCAAAAGAGGTGTCTACTGTATATAGTCACCCATCCACTGACAATAAGCTGCCAGAACAAAATGTCCTGCGTCACATATTAAGGCTGAGCCACTATTAACAAAAAAAGAATCCTTTACACAGCAATGAATTCAAGTCACCAGGTTTGACAAACAAAAAAAGATTGGTTAGGGTCACCCAAAAGCACCCCAGAACCCTGACTAACTATGAATGTGAGAGTAAAGCAATTCAATCATATCAGGCGCACACGAAGCTCGGGCCACATCTATTGCTGTCTGACCACTGATGTTGGCGTGCTTCAGGTCGGAACGCGGTGCCAAGAACTCCACAACATCTCGGTGGCCTTCCTTGATGGCAATGTGGATGGGCAGGGCGCCCTTCATGTCAGGGACGTTTACCGAAGCACCGTACTCCACCAGAACCTGCAGAGTGTCCAGGAATCCTGTCCGGGCTGCATCATGGACGGGTGCTATCCCATGCTTGTCCTGGACGTTGGGATTTGCTCCTTTTTCCAAAAGCAAACTCGCAACCTTTGAGTTCCCCATCATCATCACCTGTAACAGATATTAAAGAGGGAATGAGAGAAATTCAGCAGCTGTGCTTAAAGCGCTATTTGTAACATTAGATCCTCTCAAATACATTTTCCTGTTAAGGACGTCCACAGAAATAACTACACCAGTATACATTTATCATTTAAGCCATGAAAGAAAATATTAGAAGATCTGTTCAATTTAAACCAAGGAGAATACATTCATAAAAACAGTAACTGTGTAAAGGGTTAATGACATTACAAAAAAATACAGATATATTTTTCAGTCAGTTCTCATTTTTATTAACTTCATCTATTATTATGTATTGACTTAATTAGCTATTGCAAATGTTTTGGTATTATTGGTTGCATCTAGAGATCTGGATTATCGTGTGAATATTCTTCTCTATTTTGACATTTTGGGAACTTAACTTTTCAAAAGATGATCTACAAAAAAAAATTATAAAGAGAACAATGCAGCAATACTTTCGCTTTGCTCTTGATTGTATACATAGTATTTATTTAGTATTAGAAGCAACAATGTGTAACAACACAGTTAGACAGCACCATAAAGAGCCTCTACAAAAGACCAACGTTTAACAAAACGAATTGATTATAACACTTATTAAGGCCGATTGGTTGTATTGGACTATAATTAGTTCAAAGTGAAGTTAATAAAGTGGCAACTGAGTGTTTATCCTCTTTTTTGGTCAAAACGTAAAATGTTCCAGAAATAGCTAGAGGGTATCTTGTTTGCATGCGATGTCAGTGTTGCCCACATATAATGAATTAATGAATAATAATACATGACATTTATTTTAGCGCTTTACAACACATATGACATATATTAGACATGTAATACATTGAATACTGTGGACAATACCCACAGGAGCAATTTCGGGTGAAATGTGTTGCCTAAGCAAGGCTGAAGATCAGCGCAATAACCCAGTGCGTCACAGCCGCTTAAATATATTACCCAAATATCAAATCCCTCAGTACTCGGATTGGGGCATTATTTTTGAAGTGATATATATCGTATAACATAAAACAGGGTTTTAACTTAAATACACGGCACTTTAACTTATTCATAACAGGAAACTGTCCAAGATAACCATATTAGGCTACTGTTATCTCAAGAGGAAAGGAGAGGGACATTTAACAGAAGAACCACCTGGACTGGACTAACGTTTTTCTACAGTATATGTATTTGTTAAGTCAATACCTCAATTAATAAGAAACCTTTATCAACACTCATAGGGCTTTGGTCCTCACCTGTAGTGCAGTCCTGCCAAATTCATTGAGATTATCAGGGTGCACTCTACATTCCTCCAGGATCCTCCGCACCTCGCTCCGGTCTCCTTTGGCTGCCGCCGCCGTCAAAGCTTTACCGTCATCCATCTGATTTAGGACCATTATAGTCTGTCTTTCTGCCTGGTCAACAGGAGATGTACAACAGTTAAAACGAAACCACAACCATGGACTTCTTGTGGAGGTATTAATAAACGTAGAATGGACTGTAAAGAGGTCAGGATTCAGGAAGCTAGACTTTGCTAGCTAGCTACTACAGCATCCGGCTAACGTAAGATTCAGTTCCCCGTTGACGCCATGTTATCCGACTGTACTAGCGTAATGTTACATCAGGTCGTTTCTACAAATCTTTCGTTTAAACAACACGGCTCTGAAAACATGTGTTATAACAGCAGAGACATACAAGTCACGTCCACTATATCTTACAAACAATTAGCAACCAGGCTAACCGCTAACACTAACAACAAGAGAACAAACCAGAGAGCTTTTACGCATACCTTGTTAGGTTCCTTAAGATCCAGAACGCCGAGATGATTTTCTATCCCGCTGTTTTTAAAGACCAGTATTTTTTAAATTAAATCCAAACAAGGAAAGGTTATCAACATTAGAAAATACATTTGCGCGCTGAGATCCACACAGCGGTGTATCAAGACTACAATTTACAAACATTGGAGTGGACATAGGCTGACCAATCATAGCTTGCCTAGAGGGTGTTGCTCTTCCAAATAGGGTAAAAGAGGCGGGATTACAACTCTGTTGCTTCACCATCACTGTGGTAACAGCAGCAGTCGACCAATCAGAGCTCGAAGCGAAGAAAGCGGGCGATTTGTATACGTTGATATCTTCAAAGGCTGTTCATTCACATTTCTGACCTTAGGTTGTATTTCTCCAGAGGCAAGTGTTGAAAAAAGGCGGGTGTACGTTTTTAATTTTAGGCGGAATTTAGTTACTGTGATTGCACAAGGCACGTATAAAATGTGATGACAAAAACTACCCTTATGTGGTTGTAAACTCATGAAACAAATAAAAGGGGCACAACAAAAATACAAAGGCCAGTTGTAAAGATTTGTTTTAAAATGAATCATTTCATTAAGCATTTAAATAATTTGCAGTTGTCCCACAATTGAACACATTAAAATCAAGCTGCACACAGATATCATAAAACAAAATAGCTGACATTAAATTGAGCTGCTGAAATTTAAAAGACTCTTTCAGTCCAGTTAGAGTGATTATTCATGTTCTTCTGGCAGGTTTTACACATTAGTCCTCAGCTGGTAGTCTAAATGAAAAGAGAACAAATGTTAATGTTAAATTAAAGGAGATTGAACTTGTGCACCCATATCACATCATATTTGTATATGTTCTGAAAACAGTAGGTCATTTGATTATAAATAAGAATAATTATACCTCCACTCTGTGTAATGTACCGGACCCATGGTAAAGCCTGATAACCACTTTTTTCAATGATCTTCATATACCGCACCTGTTGAAAGAGAAACCAACATGTTGAGGCAAGAAACATTCAAGTGAATCAGCAATTTCAATTACATCTAGTTTGCTGAGCACACAATATCAGCCCTTCATGACCTGACTTGACTATCCACAGGCTGAAAACTGTAGACGCCCAATACGAATTGATCCTCTCAGGTTGTGCTTACAGCTTTAAAATTGTCCATATTGATATTAAAAACATACATGAGGATCTGATTCATATTCCTGTGTTTTGCTTTTAAATGGACTCGACCTATTCTACCACAGGCTCTATCTCTGGGATCATGTTTGACAATTAAAGGAGACATAGCATAAACACACACAAACCTGTATTCCTGAGACTGTGAAGTAGGGGATTTCAAATTTCACTGTAATGGGAGGCTTCCCTTCTAGCTCATGGTTCTCCACACTTGGCAGACCAAAATGAGCTCTCATTAGAAACTCTTTACCTCCCTGAATGGATAAATGGATGCACACCCAGACAAAATTGATTAGAAAGACACAAAGAAACATGGAAAGAATATTTACATGTAACAAACAGAGTTGTGAATTTCTTACGGGGAAAGACTTGATGGTCCACACCACCATGTTCTTCTCAGGCACGTATTTGGCTGTGCCTGTGCTGGTTTTGAACTTGGGGGAGTCAGCGTCACTGGGGACGGGGACCCTCACCTCCACATTATTTGCCACAGACTGTTTTTTAAATTGTCCCTTTGCCTACAAAAAAAAACAAAGAACTGTTACTGTAAAGCTAATCCAATGCAATGGAAAATGAACTCAACTGAAACAAGTATGAGATAACCTATATTATTAACCAATTATTATTTTTAGTTTACTTGTTTTTAAAAGTATATATCTCCAGTGAAACAATATATTTAAAAGAAAAAAGTTTTATCTTGTTGCTAGTGTAGTTAGACAATAAATGTGGCCAGTACCTTAACCATGATTTCCACTCGACTGTGAGAGAATTTCTCTATGACTGATTCAATCCATATCAGAGGCTTCACCTGTAAGGGGGAAGATTAGAGTTTCATCATACAACTTTACAATCAAAAAAAGTACTAATAATATTAATCAAAATAATATGACATGCATAGCACTATAAGGGTCAATAAGGCTTTCCTAAAAAATATCCAAATTTGGATCAATAAAATAAACCTTATCTTAGATGTACTAATAGACTCATTATTTCTGCTCATGCCCAAAATTATTATAATATTATAATAAGATATTTATTTGTTTCATTAAAAATAGTTTCTTATCCTTTGCAAAATACCATCTAAACCGACATGTATCTACAGGACTTCTGCTTTATAGCTTGTTAGAAATGCAATGTGTGAACCATTATGCGGGACATGTAAGTGACACAAATACATGTATTAATAAACATTTTAACAATAAGCATTTAAGCATAAATACATGGTGGTAATTCTTTTTGTAATTAATTGGACTTACATGGGTATTGATGCGGTAAGACATGAGCTCAGACTCCCCGTCTGGAGGAATGAAGGAGATTGTTCGATCACTATCAAAGCGAGAGAGACGGACACACTGGTGGAACTTTACATCTTCCATCACCACTGTTTTTCCTTTGTCACCTGAACACAAAATAAAACTATCAGTGGAATTACTTTAATGGTCAACAGAGCTACAGATATATCTAGAAGAATAGAGTCAAAGATAATAATGTTATGGCTGTAGACGTACGTCCGGTGAGAGCAAAGAGCACTCGGTCGTTGAGGCCCAGTCGCAGCTCAGGCATCCCAGAGAGCATGGTTTTCAGCTTGATGCTGCCCACGATGTCGCTGCTCATCACACTGCCATTGGCATTCACCTGAACAAACCATAGAGTGGTGAATAAATATAGATACATAAATCATACCAATCCTATTTTAAGTGAGACAATAAAATGTAAAAAGAATGCTCAGAAAAAAACCAAGATATTGTGTCAAAGTAACATTAGTCAACTGCGGCTGTTCTAAATGTGCTAAAAAAGTTTGACTTGAGGTCAAATGAAATAAATATAATTAAAAAAAGAAAATGTATTATGAAAATGGGATTTAATCCAAGCAGATAATAAATAATATAGTTGAATTATACAAGGTTACATCGAAAGTCAAATGAACTTTGTTGTCTTCTTGTACTGTGACATAGAGACACTACAATACCTCCTCTACTATCAATGCTAAGGATGGTGAAGTCAGAGGCAGCAAATATCTGATGTTAAACAGCTAAATCCTTATCATAAAAACGAAAGAAAACACTACATCCTTATCCTGCCCTTGAATATATTTTTACTTTAAAGAAAATCTATGCAGTGTTGGCTCCCACTTTAATTTGTTTTGCATAATAAAAATTTGCCTCACCTCTGTAAAAGTAATACAAGCAAAAATAATACAATTGAACCTTATTGTACCAGAATTATAAGAATGAGCCCTGCATCTTACCAGTACGTTGATGGACTCAATGACATCAATAAAGACCTCGTTCTTCTTGTATTTGATACCCTCTGACCTCCAGGAGACGGCGTTGGTGACGGTGGTCGGCACCTTGGACTTTGCCACCTCGAGCTTGGTACCTTCCTGAGTAATATATCTGCAAGGGAAGCAAAAAAAAAAAAGGTCTTGTGATTAATAACAGCACACTCTTATTCATATAAATATGTTTTATATGTCTATACAGAATGTAAGTATCTTGTGATGTCTCACTCCTGTAGGATCTTGCTGTCGGTAGTCTGAGGGAATCCAAAGTCCATAAGCTCATCCAGCAGCTCGTAGACAACCACAAAATTATCCTGAATGCTCTCCTCCTCCAGCTCTTTGAAGTACTCTGTGAACACCTGAATGATACACATAACACACATCAGCCTCATCAGTGTTGGCTTTGAGTAACTGCCAGCTTTTAGTTTACATTAGCACTCTCTCTAACTGCCCACTTTTACCGGCTCTTCACACAAATAGATAGATAGATAGATAAATAGATAGATAGATAGATAGATAGATGGATGGATGTTTATCATTGCAAATCAGAATGAAAAATATATAGGTTACACAAACATTAAGCAGTAGTGTACGTGTGACTCACCTCGACAATTTTGTATAGAAAGGAGTACACAAGGGAGGCGTTGGAGTTCTTGTTAGTAGTGGCCACCACTGTGCACGATCAGGTCAAGGTGTATTCTACAAATTACTGTTGATCACTGTTATTGCTTACTTCCATACTTTTAAGGATGTAATTCAATACTGACTAGACACAGTTATTATTTAACTATATATAACTAATGGTTGCCAGAAATATTTAGGACAAGGATACGGTAGAGGTTGCTGTGTTTGATCCACATGAAGTGGACGTTGCCGTGTGACAGAACAGGGCAGAGAAGCCCCTCCTCTTCCTGTTGCATGAGTAAAGGCAGGAAGTGGTCGATCTCCGCCATGTTCACATCACCTTTGTAGTTCCGACAAATCAACACCTGAGCAGGAAGAGAATATTGAAATTGTTGAGCAAAATCTTTTTTTATCACAAATCACAGTTTTCATATTATTTACTCAGTGCACTGATTAGGTGATTCTAGGTGTATATAGTAAAATAAGTAAGTCATTTTTTAAATTCCAGCATCTCTTTAGTAACAATGTTCAGTTTCTATTTCTCTAATGTGACGGTAAATTGAGTATGTTTGGGGTTAGTGGAACAGATAAGTGGGACAAACCAAGTTACTTTGTGATATCATCAGAATAAACAATAAGGAAAATGAGCCCGAGATACACCTCATGTGGATTCTTTAGAACTGACGAGGCTAAAACTACATTTTAATAAGATGCTGTTTATATGTTGTACCGGACTGAGATGCATTAAATATAAAACGTATTGCACTGGCCCTAAGGCGTTGATTTACTGATTTAGAACAGTAGACAAAACAAATAGTAATTGGGAATGATATATTTTGTCATCTATCCCTGTAAGTCTGCAGACCATATCTACGTTAAGAACAATGACCTACGATATTTTAACGGAAGGATAGGATCTCTAAGATAAGATGGATGTTCAACCTTTACACCTGCTGAAGATCCAACAATCTCATCCTACTGCAGCTTGCTTGGATTAAATGAAATGTAACATGTGTTTGTTTTACAGAGTAACACACCCTTTGGTCTCACACACAACACCTGAAACCATGTGTGCTCCCATTTCTCAGTTACACTAACTTGTGTGTCATGTTACACTTCCTGTTTGAAGAGAAAGAGATATCTGTGCACTGACAACACAACTATGGTGACACAAATGCTATGACTGAAGGCTACAGGTGCTGCGACACCATTGTTCACATTCACTGAAGTTATTTAAGGTAACAGCCTGCATTTTCTCTGACAGGCATGTATCCGGAAGTAAGCAGAAAGGCCAATGAATGATTGTGTCGCAGACTCTTGATTAATTTTTAACGAAGCATGAGCCATTAATGTTTAACAGTTAAAGCAACAGTTAAACTTCCAGCTGAACAGCTTCATAGTATAAATGAAAGTGCTGTGTTGTAATGTGTGCTGCTGAAAATGAGCAATTGTAAGTGTCTACAATCAACATTAATCTTACCTTCCCCTTCAGATCCAGCACGAATATAGCGGAGGCAGACATCGTGTTTGTAACCAGAGAAGAGCAGCACGACAGTCTAAAAAGCACACAAACTCTGATTAAAGTTCAACTCGGGGTCTTCACTGTGTAAATGTTTGTCTTGCTATCCAGTCTAGAAACATTTATCAGCCTGAGTTGATCGCGACTCCTGGGTTTCTCTTTCCTGAAGGTGCCGTGACGTCATGACATGCAGGTGAAACATTTACCAGCTCACCTGAGCAGAGGGACGGGGGAGGGGGGTGTGCTGCTCCCTTTAACCACTAGAGGGCGCCACATACACAAATAATAGCAGGGGGAAAACCAGGGGAAAACGTGTGTGCTGACCTTATGACCTTTAGAATCATGTTGATTGATGTGTCTGGATGAAGAGGTACTCAGAGTGCAAAAAAAGTACAGCTGTTTAAAACTTAAGTTAATGTAGCCTATATAGGTATGAACATCAACAAATTAAAGTGTAAAAAAAACAACTATTACACAGCAGAACGTTCCAATAATATGGTAAAAGATGCGAAGAAGAATTTACTTTGTGTCAGGTAGATTGATGACAAATTAGCTGTTTCACATACAAACAATTTGTCTTGGTGTTTGATGCAAATATTAAACAAATGAAAAGGAAAATACATACATGCAAAGTAAAAAAAAAACAGAAAAATTACAAAATATGTTAAGACTATCATAACAAAATACTACAACAAGTCAACTGTAAACCATATAACTGTATAATGTTTAATACAACTTTATTTTGAAGTGATACATCTTAATGTTAAAGTATATATTGTGTTTGCAAAGTGCAGTATCACTACTTTGTCCATATCTGAATTCTGAACCCTCAAAGACCTTTTAAAGTATACTAATATGAGAGATTTACAGATGTCCTCAAAACAATATGATACTTTGGTGGCCTTTTCTTAAGGCATCGTTGCCAGTGCATTTGAAGGAAACCCTTTCGCACAGCCAAAACAGAGTAGATTTAATATAAATAGAATGTAATTTGATGTACCTTATCAGGTATATAGTGGGGCTTTGTGAATGCAAATTAAAAAAATTATATATGAAAGTACACACTTCAAATATGTTGGAATACAAAGTTGTATCATGTAAGTCTATAGTAAAAGGGCAGCAACTAAATAGATCCATGGTAGATAACTGATTGATCGTGAGAAAAAACATCTGTCCAACCCCACAGGGGAGGGTCAATCCCCAAGAGTGGAGCTTCTTGCTTGACTGGATCCTGTTCTTGTCACACCACTTCAGACTAGGTAAATAAGACAATCCAAGAAAATAGGAAAAATAAAAAAAGCAGATAGCAATGTTGATCGTTTTTTTCGAGCATTACTTTATAATCGTTTATTCCTTATTTGATAATATATCTCCTTTTTTTGCAAAGACCTAAAACAAATATTGATGTGTGTGTTCTCATGCACAATCTAGCAAATCAATAAAAGTTGCACTTCTTCTGTACCTTTACCTGAGACTGTGGGACCATTCAGCCCTCAGGGTTACTGATGACATGCTCAGCATATTTCTTAAGCCATAAACCTTCCTCTTCAAGATCCACAAGTATTACCAGCTCCCCACCCTCTGCTTTTGGGCCTCTCTCTGTGGTATTATGACCCAGATCCCAGACTTTGTCTATATTCAGTCTGCTTCTTATCAGTCTTGTGTAGGAAGGCAGTGACCTAGAATAACAAAGTGCCCTAACAGAGGCGTGTGAATGTGTGCCTTTGAGGCCTGATGGAAATCAGTCTTTTCCATACCCATGAGCTCCTTTTGTCCATATTGGTTTGGTTCTCCTTATCTGGACTATATTTGTCTAATGAGTCATGATCATATCTGAATAATAAATGAGGTACCAACACCTTAAACAAGTTGTGTTAACACAGGATATGAGCTACAGGAAGACCACTTCATACATATTTATTTAAAGGGTTTTTTGAAACAGACTTGTGTTCATAACCAAACACTTAGTATATGAGAGAAAGGAAATGGCGCCCACAATCTTTCCAGCATTTTGTTTCCATTTCAAATTTAATTAAATATTTCACTTTTAACCCTCCCTCAGTAGCTCATGTGACATGGATTATAGAGGATCTCCCTACAGTGGCTGCGGTCCAACACAGACATAGGAAACACTACAAGGTCAGCCAAGATGGAAAAAAGTGACCTGTATTAACTGCTACAGCTTCACTGAATTGCAAATCTTAGGCCCACTAAACAGGAGGTTCCTTCTACTATTCCATTACTGTAAACATATGACTGCATTAGTATTTTAACACAAATCCCTCTCAGGAAATGGAATTCCGGAAACTAAAGACACAATAATTGCTTAGTGATTGACATCCTAAAATGTACATCAGCAACCAGCAAAATAAATTAAATTATTAAAGTTTATGAAAAGTCACTGGCTATTCTCCTCACTATTTTAATCATTTCAAATCAAACATTAGAAACTCTTCTGAAATTGTCAGAAAATGTCTTGTGTCATGATGAAATAATTATTTATTGCAGACCTTAACTCAAGATTTTCCAATTCCAGAGTCCAACATTTGATGATGATCCATCCACTGTAATTACAACAGGATTATTACATGAAAATGAAGATGAATGCCAAGATAAATATTCTTTCAGAGGGGCAACATCTGTATACTCCTCGTCACAAGGGTGAGCTTAGCTGAGGTGAACTGGGTTTCTTAAAACACAAATATGACATTGAAACCATCATACACCAATATTGTGGTGTCATGGAAAAACAGCATTGAAATACACTCTGTGACCTCCTCTGGTTAGTCGCTCTGTTACAACTTAAGGACTCAACTGGGGTCAGAGCAGCTGAGTTCAGCATGGTCACTCTGAGCAAAAGAGATATCAGTGAGATTTATTGGATGTCAATGCTAGTTTTGGAATTGATACTCGATATCCAACAGAGCGGCTTCTCCTCCTTTCACAGACCATCCTCAGCTTGATATTTTACGAAACAAGTATCACATGCATCCTCCTGCCAATCGAGGGTCTGTGTTTCACCTTGTTAAGCCCCCAGCAGAGACCAAAGAAGCTATTTTGTTACTTTATCATTACATTTGGTAACATAAGGGAATATCTATCCCCATTCAACCCCCCCCCCTCCACATCAGCTTCCGTTGTCAATTTTTGGACACTCCCCTTTGCTTACGAGTTGGTGGTGCGAGATGCAACTCCACCCTTTGGCTGCCAGCTGGCCAATAGGAAGACAGCGAACCTATGTAAATTGTGAGGTGATGAGAGGATTTGGATGACAGCGAGCATAGCTGGGACAGGTTTCATTTGTCACCTGAGCCTCAGGTGTATCTGTCCATTGCCTCCTGGTTACAACCCATGGAGATACTCACGCTAATTAGTTCTGAATAGCAAACTGTCAACCATGATGCTGCAAGTCATGGATACATAAGATGCAATAAGCTCCATTGATGTATGAAATAAGCTTTTTATCTAGAATATCAAACACAATCAAAAGAAAAGTAGATGCACAAAACTCCCAATATCATTTGACCTACATCAGATGTGATGCTGTTGGGCGTGGAGTCATTCACGCTGGAATGTGGATCCCAGTTCCTGAAAGACAACATGCCACAGTTGTGTCCCTGAACAGGGCCGGGCCCTGACGTAAAACCCTGCCCACTCTTTGCGTCACACACCCACACCCACACCCACACACACACCCACACACACACACACACACACACACACACACACACACACACACACACACACACACACACACACACACACACACAATTCAAGGTCCTACTTTTCTTTTTTCTTTTCTTTTTTAACACTAGTCTATACCTATACATTGCTAAAGCATTATGAAGGAACTATGCCTAGCATTGTATTTAAGTTAATTTGGGTCATCATGGTTTGCAGAATAGAGAATTTTTGAAGACAATCGAGAGGTGAAACATTTGCAACACCATGACCTCTGGCAAACAAATCCTGTTCCTCTAGTCTAGTCCCACCAAACAGCTTCTTTTAGTAGCTGTTTGTTAGTGGTTTCACCTTTGCTTTCAGTTAGGAGGGATGTTTCTTGTTGATAAATACCTTCTCAGTTGCTGTCAGAAGAGAAGAGAGGGAGACCATTATTAAACATGAATTATTGAGGAGGTTAAATGGATTAGTGAGAGGATGTATGCTGGTTCTCAGCTTTCATGGCTGCGTCATGCCTCTCTATTCTATTCAGCCCCCTTATGTCTCTCTGTTCACTTGACTGGTTACATTTGACTTCAGTCTTTCATTTATCTTTAGCAAATAAGGAAACATAACCGAAAAAGGGAAACTGATCATGACATCTTCTCCAAACCCAAGGCCAGACCAAAATCAAATAACACCAAGTCATCAGCAAAACATTTTTCCATTTCATATGCAAACAGGTGGTTGTCATCCTGGGTCAAACCTTCACTGTGTGCACATTGATCTCTAATTGAGCCATATACATGCCTCTGTGTCTTGTGAGGAAAGAAGGACAGTGTGAGTATATTAGCTGTCTATATGTGCCCATTTTCTTATATTTGGAAATGATTTAAAAGCAAAGAGACACTATTAATGCCACTAAACGCATTGCCTTCTGTTTAAACAAAACCAACTTGGGTGTAACCAGCATGCAAGGATTCAAATGACATTACACACATTTGTTTATCCTTCCTCAGGATCAGGAACATACAATTCCCCATCATCTAATAACAAATCTGCTCTTAAGCTAAAGGCTGCTGGTGAGACACTTACTGTAAGCACTCACCCCTCTGCATATGTACTGTGGTGCAGATAGGGAGCGATGGCAACGTCTCCAGGCAACATGACGATAAACAGGTTTCATGGACATCCATTGCACCAGGAATAATCAGCTTTGTCAGTGAAGAGCTTTTTAAGACATTCAGTGAGATCAGAGATTGCCTGTTCTAATATAATCTAATCATCAGGCCTGGATAGGATAACACTGTTTTTCTGACATGTCCTAGTTTAGTCATTTTACAACCTTTAAAACCAAAGTTCATTAAAGAGAAAAATATGTTTTAAAGATGTTTTTTTCTTTTATTTAAAAATGAACAAACAAACAAAGCAATGTGAATTGACAAGCAGGCTGTTTGTGCACATCAATATCTGTCCATACCTACATTTGTGCAGACCATTAAACATTGTATTCTGCACAGTATGTGCCTTAATCTCACACTGAAAATGACGTCATAGTAACAGAAAAACAGAAGCAAAATAAATTATGTAAGACTTGTCACTGAAGAACAAACAAACATGTGTAAGGAAAAAGACAGCTTCTTAACATTTCTCTGTAACGTGCAGCACTACGCTGCAGGATTGACTGATTTAAATTAACTTGGTCGAACATACGTTAAATAACATATTTACAATGCAACGGTTGGACTGGCTTAGTTAAACAATACACCAAGGTAGGCTCCAAAATAAAGTATTAAAGTATTTATAGCCAGATGACAACAATCAAAAAAAAAATCTTGCATATTTCCATAAATAAATAAAACAATCTCTTACATGTGTATAACATTTCTTGATTCACATTTACAAATGTAAAAAGGCAACACCAGAGTAAACTTAAGAGAGTTTTACAAAAATATTTACATTATTTATTATTTATATACAGTGTTATTAGACATAACCTTTTTACTCAACTACAGTATCTTCATTTAAAATAGAAAACTTTCTTCACTTTGGTTGACTTCAAAAAACTCAGCAGCTTTTTCACTTACAATGTAAACTATCTATAACTCCCTCACATTCAGCTACCTTGTTGAAGAGGGGTCATAAGAGGAAAAAAAACACAACAGTCCTGATTTAAATTGAACTTCCATTTGAGACACGATGGATGCTCAAGAAAAATGCCTCTGATATAGGAGCCAACTAAATGTGCAACACTGTACACAGGAGGAAAGGCTACGGTGCTAAACACTTCAGCATTAAGGCATTAATTAAAGCAGAAACTAGTTTGGAGAGTATTCTGGTCTTTAAGGCATTTATATACATTCAATACACTTTTCTAGATTACTAGAGTACAGATGGAAGGCACATATGAGTGTTAAAAGAGTAGGGGTCTAGTTTTCAAGTTAAACTTGCAGAATGTGTGACTTGTGTCATCGGTATATTAAATAAAGTGAGGCAATGTGCTGGTGGCAAAGTAAGACTTTTTCAGCTTCAAAAGAGTCATGGCTCTGGGAATAAGAACATGAAAGAATGCATTAGTCTTTCATTTTTTAAACCATGTTGTGGTCTGACTTAATGTTTTCCTGGAGTCCTGCTCTATTTTTGTCATAATGATGTTTCAAAGAGAGTTAATTTTTTCCTTTCTTCAGACTTGGACGGCACAGTGCTGAGATCAGAGACAGAGGCAACAACATGAGCTCACTTGGAGGGGGGAAAGCAAAGGCTGCTAAGAAGAAGCAGCAGCAGCAGAAAATAATGGCCTTTTGTTGCTTCATGTTAGCAACAGAAAAAATGACATAAAAAAAAGCAATTGTCTTCTTTATCTTTGGGTCAAGCAACATCCACGTCCTCCATTCTCAACATTTGCCTCTGCAGAAAAAGTAAAAACATTGAATAAGTACAGCTGTATAATAATACACTTACAGTTTATTTTAGAGACTATTATATAAACAATAAAGTGATCTAGCATCAAAGTGAACATACCGCAGGATAAACGTAACCTTCAGAGCTGTTCGAGCAGATGTGTAGCTCATCCTCAGTGGTTTTCTGGTACACTGGATTATCAAAGTGGATGATGTTGGTGTTCTTCAGACGCCAGTTTCTCCAGAGAAAAACTGCTCCAAAGAACAGCAGAGACATAACGACTGCAGAGCAAAAGAGGAGTGGAAGGTCACGTCAACGAGTTCAGGGGAAATAATACGAGTGCAGAGAAAACCGCACTTTGGATTTGCATGTGTGTGTGAGCCATCAAGAGCTGAAATGTGGAACTTACGTATTGGCAACACGACGTAGAGAGCCATAGGATGGGAGGAAGTGGCTTCTTCAGGGGAGGCTACCAATCTGTTACCTGAAATAGCAGATAAGCACACAATCTCTGTAAAGTTACGACTTAAAACAATTTAGATATTGTGTGTTAATTTGTGCGTCTTAGGGATGCTGATTTTGAAGGTTTTAAACAGAGCGATGGCCCCTGTTTCCTGTTTTTAATGCTAAGCTAAGTCAATTGGTTGATGGATATGCCTAATATTTACTGAAGGCCTATATGAGAGTAGTATACTGTATGTTACCTGGCTACAAACAACCTTCAAATAAGACTACAGTCATGCTTTTTGAGGCTGAAATGGCAAGAATTCTTAATTTTGGATCCTAACACTTTCTAAACGCTAACAAACGACCTACAGAATACATTATTCGTCCCAAATCCACTTTAAACCCAGGTTCCCTTTTATACCTTCGTATAGCGTCTCCTTTACTATGTTGCAATAGAATAAGGAAAATGAAGCACTTGGATGTGAGTTTCTAGACTGTTGCAGTTATCACTTCAACAAACATTGCATTTTTTCAGCAGTTATCCAGAATCCCTTCCTGTACCTTGAGCAGTAGCAACATGCTCCTGTGTGGGCTGGTTAGATGAGATAGTTGTGTGTTTTTGGGTAGGTCTGGTGGTAGTTGTAGCAGTGGTAGGAACAGTTCGCCTGGGAGGAGCAGGTTTGGTTGGAGCTTTGGGCGGGAGCGGTGCAGCAGGTTTTTTATCTGTAGGAGGTGCAACTGGGGATACTGAGAAAGTAAATCAAAGGGTTACTGTAATGATTCCACATTCAAATTCACTTTATTTAAACTGCCATGTGTAGGGGACACCTACCTGTCACACATTTTCTCATGTCAGGTGCCATGGTCATGTTGTCAGGACAGGCGCAGGTGTATTTCGGTGAGCGCTGGTTGATCAGAGGAGCAGGGAGGCACAGAAACTCGCATCCTCCGTTTATACTGTTACTCTCGTTGCACCAGTTTTTGCCTAAAAGTGGGTACCAGAAGCATTAAAAATCACAATATGGCCATAACATTGTGTTTGTTACGTCATCTCTCAGATTCAGTGGTGTTTCTGTACCTTGAGGCTGCCTGAGGCTGTGGTACAGAACGATGTCCTCCGGCTGATCAAGGTCTTTTGCCAGCAGAGTGATGTCACTTCCTGTCAGGCGGTTGGCACTGTAAACTGCACCGTTGGCCATGTCTGTCCAATACACTTTCTCCTATTTAAAAGATAAATGACATTTGAGTAAACAGTTTAACAATATTCCCATTTTAAATGATTACAAATGCATAATAATAACAAAGACTGATTAAGAATTAGCAATACTGATCCAGATCAAGAGGAAGTTAAGGGCACTGAGCTCTGGCTTTGTATTTCCAAACCGTTTCAGCTGGATAACGCTCACCATGCATGGACTTGATTACTCATTTACTGATTTGATGTATGGGAATAACTAAATTGGTCATTTGTGTATGAAGTTTATGAACCACGGAGGCACATTTTTTAAAACATTTTTTATTTTAAGTTAAGGATTGAATTAATACGATGGCTATCAAGGAAAGAATGATTGACACGCTTGGATCAATATGTCAAATCAATCATTAATCATCCAACAATAATGATGCAAAGAAAAAACTTGGATTCATATAGTCATCTTTAAGATACGCTTCTATATTGACATTTGCAAATCCTATTTTAGATGCTTTTTGTGAGTGTGACTGCATGACTGACCTCAAAGACTGTCAGAGACATGGGGTGGGGGAGCGTTTCCTCGCTGTAAATAAGAGTGCGTCGCGTCCCTCCATTTACATCGATGCTGGACAAAGTGTGCATCTTGGAGTCGACCCAGTACAGACGCTGGTTGACTATGTCTGTCCAGAGAGAAACACAATAAGACGTTTTATAGATATTTGTTTGATTTAGAAGTTATTGGTTTTCATTTAGTGCATTTATGACACTCTGCTTACCCAGGGTGATGCCATTGGGCCACATGATGTTATCTGTTACTAAGGCAACGCGATCCGCTCCATTCAACCCACTCTTCTCTATCTTGGCCACGTCTCCCCAGTCTGTCCAGTACATGAAGCTAAAGAGAACACAAACAAAATAATTAAAACTAATTACAAAAAAATCCAAAACATACATTTATTCCAGCAAATCAAGTACATGAAGGAAGATCAAACAGACGGTCATTACTAGAAATAGGAGGTAGTGGTTTTATATGGCCCAACACAATCAAATAAATCTTGTTAAAAGTGTGATAAATGTATTGGCATCCCCTTTTTGAATCATTATTATCATTTTTTGTAACACCTCTGTTACACAATTACACTTCATTCTGCAAGCCGTTGAGATTTTCTTATGTAGCTATTTCTTTTTTGTCAGATTAAATAGACCATAAAGACAGAGCTGGATATAATAGAACAAATAAGGGCAAAATAATGGTATGGGTTTGTGAAACTGAATCGAAAAGGGATTTCACAAGTCTTTCCCCCCACCTGTAACCCAAAACTGTCACTTACTTATTTACAGGGTCGACTGTGATGGCTCTTGGTTTTTGGAGGTTATTTGTGATCAGGGTCTTCCTCTTGCTGCCGTCCATCGTTGCCACAGAGATAGTCGTCAAAACACTGTCAGTCCAGTAGATGTTACCATGGATCCAATCCACCGCAATGCCATCTGGGGCCTCAATCTCATTGCCAATGACTACGGTGTGGTGAGAGGAGTTACCGGCCACATCTAAGCTGGAGCTGTTGGGAAAGAGAAAAGGTTTACTTAAGAGACAGATATCGCTTACAAATCAAACGTAGTATAGAGTTATGGATGAATTATACTGGAGAACAAGCCTAATGATAAGAACATAAGTCACCAGAGTCCTCCCCTCTAATGAACCACAGAGACACAGAAACAGATCCTTAAAGTTGTTCCTAACCTGTAGATCTTCTTTAGAGACATGTCTGACCAGAAGATTGTTTTGTTTGGCATGTCTATGTCCAGAGCTACTGCGTTCTTCAGCTGGGGAATAAGACGGACGTACTCTCTGTGGTCCACCGTGATCTTCCTCACCTCGTGTCTATTGGTGAAGTAGAGGGTTGGCACATTGCCTGGAGGACACAGAGGAGGAAAGATGAAAACATGTTTTAGCACTAGAGATGTAAAGGTCATTTTTAAGAAAAAACAGCTACTTTTGACTTTTTTTTCTTTCTTTTAAACATTACCTGTTTCGGCCCTACATGTCTTGCTCGCAGGGTCGATCTCATAGCCCTTTTGGCAATCACACTTGTAGCTGCCGGGCAGGTTGATGCATTTCTGACTGCAGGTGTCGGGCTCGGCACATTCATCAATGTCTGCAGGCAGAGGGACAGAAGGTCAAATGGCAAATTGAGATATAGAAGTATAGCATAATGCACTGTACACCTTGAAAAACAGAAACATTTGAATCATCAAACTTCCTTCTCTCACCTTCACAGGTTTTCTTGTCCATCATCAGTCTGTATCCGGCACGGCAGGAGCAGTTGTAGCCAATCTTAAGGTCCGTACAGTAATGTGAGCATCCACCATTTGCAGTCAAACATTCGTTAATGCCTGTGGAAATGCAGATATACAGAGCTCACACAAAATTCATGACAACCATTTTCCTAATGGTAGCTCAAGTAGACGGTGAACTAACTAATTGAAACCACAAACTATCTAGGCCACTCAGCCGGCGCTACTTGGCTAGCTGCTCCAATCATATTTTCCAGGCCGTGATGTAGATTCCCTTTTTTCAAATGTTTATACTACCATCAATGGAGCTTAAGTGTATACCCAACATTCCTTTTTTTTAGGACACTTCTTTGTGTGATGATCAATAACTGTTGGTTGGATGGTAAAATAGGATTTCTCTTACCACACTGAACACTTTCATCGGATGAGTCACTGCAGTCTTTCTGTGTGTTGCACACTCTGTCCATGCTGATACACTCCCTGCTGTCACACTTGAACTTTTCGGGGCCTTCACATACATTTTCTGTGGACAAGAACATGAGTGTCAATTGAAAGGCTCAAAATGTAACGACCTTTCCATGGATCTTAAGTATGAAAGTGTTAGCATCTGGACAAAGTGAGTGGGTAGGACAGTCACCTGTGGGGCAGTCCTTCTCATCACTGAGGTCGCTGCAGTCGGGATGTTTGTCGCATTGGCGGCTGCCATGGATACAGGTACCGTCACTACACTGAAACTCATCTTGGCGACAAGTGGGACGAGCTAGAAAAAGAAGACAAATGAATGAAAACAAGAAAATTAGACAGAGGAATAAGACATAGAGAAATGAGAAGGAGAAATAGATGACTCAGAATGAGTAGTAGAAATCCTCGCTGACGTATCATGAACGGACCAAGCAAAATAGGCTGAATCTGTCAAACACTGTTTTCTATCTAATTGAAAGATATCAGAGAAGATTTATCAGAGGAAACAGATTTGCAGAGGGGTAGATGGCGCAAAAAATGCACTCACTGCAGTTGACCTCGTCTGATCGATCCTGGCAGTCATCTGCTATGTCACACCTCCAGCTGCTGTGGATACAATCCCCATTAGCACACTGGAACTCGTGAAGGCCACAGTGCACGGCTGGCTTCTTTGTGTGCTGTCCCACACAGTTCTGCGGCCACTCGTCCGACCCGTCTGCACAGTCCTTGTCTCCATCGCAGCGCCAGAAGCTGGGCACACACACTGAGTTGTTGCACTGGAAGGACTGGGTGCTGCAGGTGGGTTTGGGGCAGGAAGCCTCATCTGAGCCGTCTGAACAGTCGTCGTCTTTGTCACAAACGAAAGTGCTGGATACACACTGGCCGTTGGCACATTGAAACTCATTGGCGCTGCATTGTTTGGCCGCTGTGGAGAGGGGAGAGAAGAGACGTGTGAAAATTACACAAAAAACAAACCAAAAATGTAGTTATCTATTGTTATAATAACCTCATATTTGTTTCTAATACATCATTAAAATATTCTTGTTTTGTTTGTTAGTATGTTTCTTTTGCTGTAAAGTTAAATAAATAGTATTGGTTTCAGTTAACGTCCCACACACATTTTGTTTTCCATTCCATTCTTTAAAATGCAATTTGATTTAATATATACCGTATATTAATATATTATTTGTCTCAAACAAATGTTGTAGTTTCTATTTAGATATGGTTTATAAATAACTTTATTGTATAGTAAAAGCTCATAATGAATATGGTATATTCTTTTTGTTTGAAGGTTACAAAATCCTGACTCTTTTTATCAGTTATATTGGTATTGTTTTAAGTGTTTAAGTATGTTGTAAAAAACTATGAAATAATTATACATAAAACTTACAGCAGTTTTTCTCGTCAGCTCCGTTTTGACATTCAGCTCGGCCGTCACAGTGCCAGGACAGCGGGATACACTGGTTCGTGACACCGCCGCAGTTGAACTCTGTCTGCTGACATGTTTTGGTTGCTGCGGATAGAAACAGGAAGTATGACTGAAATGTTCTCATGTGTAAACAAATAGATAAGGCCTGTGACTGCAGCTAGAGCATATTGTAAAACTGAACAACCCTGAAGATTAATGAAACTATTGTTGCATACATTGGTTTTATTGTTGTGTTACTGCCTCATAAAATTGTATGTAATGAGCAGGTCAAGATAATGGTTCTTTGTTTGTTTTCTTTGATATATATTGAGTAGTGTAACAATTTGTTAATTTATCTGTTAGTGAATTCAGAGAAAATAAAATCAATAAACTATTCAGAATTTTTTTTTAAGTTGTAAAGCATTTTCACTGCCTTAAACAAATACTATATTACTTTTTACTATCTCTTCTATGCAACAATTGATTGATAAAAATAATTGGCAGACTAATGGATAGCGAAAATAATCCCAGTGGCTTTGGCTTTCACATGTATTTAACTTCACGTTACACGTCCTTCAGATTAAATATCTTACCGCAGGTTGCCGGCAGTTCATCAGTTCCATCACCACAGTCGTCATGTCCATCACATATCCACCTGTTGGTGATGCACCTCCCATTCCCACACTCAAGCCTATCGGAGCTGCATTTAAAGGCTGCATCTGTGAGAGATAGAAAAAAAGAATTAAAAACTACATTTATACTTTGCGGCTGGTGAGCACCTTGTAAGAATGTGAGATTGTGTCAACACAAAGGAAACTGGTTTCATTGTGAGGTTAATATTTAACTGAAAATTACACACACTAATAAAAGTGAATGAACTTGAAGGCCACAGATGTTCAGATAACTGGGAAACCACACCTTGTCCTCTTTGTTAGAGTCAACAATCAAGATAACAACAGTTGGTTCTTTGTCTCATGTTAGAAAAAGATATGGCATAGTATTTGGGCATACTAAGTCCATTTCAGGAACACAAAACGAGTATACTAGTAGTCATATTTTGTGTATTCTTTTGTGATGACACAGACACATGTCCCCAAACATCTATGAAGCATCCGTCAATTTCACTTTACTTTTGGACAATCATTCAAAAAAGTTTTAAACGGAAGACAAACAAAGTTCAAATAGACACAGACTTGAAAACATTCATATGATATACAGGAAAGTGTTTCAACTGACAGTGAAACTTTGTCACTAATATTCACTAGCCAACACTTACTATATGTTATTTCTTGTTATACTTCTTGATAACTTGATGTACTTTATCTGCATTTTGGGCCTAGCCACCATTAAAGGTAATGCAATGAATTACACATGTATCCCTACCACACACCTCTGTTCCTTGTTTCTTTGACAAAGTTTGACACCGTTCAGGTATGGTACAAGGCTAAAGCTCCTCTTTTTGTCATATAGATGGTATGATCTTAGATTGACCCCGGGGTAACTATAGCTAAGAGGTCTTGCCCCAAGAGGATCACCACTGAATGAACCACCAGTCGAAGCAAAGAAGGCATCAACATGAAGTCATATGTGAAACAACAAAGGCCCTTCATACTCCAGTGAGTGTCATCCTCAGTCACCTCTGCTCTGCCAGTCTCTCCTGTGACCTGGAGGCTGGGCGCATGACAGACTACCTCTTTAAGACAATGGCGTAGGAGGAGTTTAACAATCACACCACCAGTTGCTGATTGGTCCCAGAGGGACATTTCTTATAACAGCATTATCACGGTGACCGACAGATTGAGGCGGAGATACAAAACAACAGGAAGTGTGTCAATTTGATTGTGTGGTTGAGTGACAGTTGAAAATGTGACAGTACAGGTCTGACTCGTAACATTATTGTGGTAATTCAGGAAATTGTCAAATAAAGAGAGAATGCTTTCTCAATGCTGGGCTTGTCTACCTCCTTTAAAAACTCAAATGAAAGCTTGACTGCATTTTGTTAATCTTGGAAACTACATGTCTAACTCGTTTCACTGATTCAAGGAAAAGCTTGTAATGATCTATAGAGGCTGTTCCTGTGCATGTACATTCACACTTCAAGGAAACCACAAACACACACAATCGCTCACACACATGGTTGGCCAGGCATTCAACCAGTGTAGATTATCCACCAAACCTCGAAGTTCTGCTCTTTGATGGTGGGGACTATGCAGCCTGTATTTTCATTTTCCACTGTATAGCCCTGCAACTTCAACATATGGGCCACTAACTGTTTTAAATCCCCATTACTGTATAAACTCAAAATGTTACTTTTTAATGACTAATTATGCATTCTTTCTTTTCTTTTTTGGTCAACCTATGCCATAAGTGTATTTCCTCTCAAATCCTAAAAGTTCAGGTATACTCAAAATGCCTTGTCTGAAAACTGCTTGCAAGGCACTTTAATTTCAGCTAAACAGACCTGTTTGAACAGTATGACAAGCTATTCAAAACCTATTCATTACATTACATTACTTGTTAGACGCTTTTATCCAAAGTGTCTAACATACTCAATACTGTGGACAATCCCCACAGGAGCAATTTGGGGTGAAGTGTCTTGCCCAGGGACACAACGACATGCTTTGAACCTGTGCGCCCCTGATCCGAACACCAACACACGATTCCACTGCTCCACACGCCTCAAGTACCATCTTACTGAATCACCTACGATT
>NW_011338632.1:0-4739 GCF_000735185.1 Notothenia coriiceps
GAGCTCTTCTGGAGTGAAGAGAGAGAGCTCTTCTGGAGTGAAGAGAGAGAGAGAGAGCTCTTCTGGAGTGAAGAGAGAGAGAGAGAGAGAGAGAGAGAGCTCTTCTGGAGTGAAGAGAGCGGAAATAAGGATATTGCAAGTTAGAAACGTGAGATGCATTTTGACGGACACTTGGGGGGAAATACCCTGCATTTTGAATATCCGATAGTCCACCATTAACACCTTAGTCCCGTCTCGTCTTGTCAACGAAAACTAAATATACATTTCGTCATAGTTTTTATTATCAAGAATCTATTTTTAGCTCGTCATCGTCTCGTCTTAGTCATGTAAAAAAGGTCGTTGATGAACATTTTTCGTCATAGTTTTCGTTGACGAAATCAACACTGCTCTAAACAACTTAAAATAAAGCTTCACATACTCAGTCATTCAAATAACGAGTGTGAAAAGTCCTGAAGAATTATGAAAGTCAGTAATATGTGGTACAGGCTAAATGAAATCCTCCTCACCAGTTGGCAGTAGATCACAGCCAGGTTGACCAGTGCTGTGGCCACACTGGGATGTTTGGGCCCAAAACTCTTTTCCCTGATGTCCAGAGACAGCTCATACAGCGGCACGGCCTTCTCCAGCTTCCCCTGCACAACACACACACACATCTTCAAATCAGATCCCCCGCCAACACAGAACGAGCCGATCCACAGACAGAATCCGACACACGTCTCACTCTGCGTTTGTAGAGCATGGCCAGGTGTTTGAGAGTGTATGCCAGCGACGGGTGGTCCGGGGATAAAGCCCTCTTCCGGATGTCCAGCGCTCTCTCATACATGTCCTCGGCCGTCTCGTACTCCCGCCTCTCCGTGTGCAGAGCGGCCAGGTTGTTGAGGGACTGAGCGCAGTCAGGGTGGTCCGGACCGAGGACGCGCTGACGGGTCTCCAGAGAGCGGGTCAGGAACAGCTTAGCAGCACTGGGGAGGGCGGAGAGGGATGTTAGAGACACAACAAAGGACGTAGGAATGTTAATTTAAGGGAGACACAATTAGATCAATCATGTCCAAATGCAGGGGGTGTTATATAGGTGTGCATCCAAGCTATGATATATCAGAGAGGGATGTTAGAGACACACAAATAAGGACGTAGGGACACTTCTAATTGGATATAATTTAAGGGAAACATAATTAGATCATTCATGTCCAAATGCAGGGGGTGTTATACAGGCTTATCTGTGGGCACCCTAGCTATATCGGTATACGACTGTTGTTTTTGTAGTTTGCTTGAATTCTTTGTAAATGTGGTTTGCATCTTAAAGGTCTTTCAAGAATACAAAAAGGGTGATGAACGTGTTCCTTACTCCAGGTTGTTTTGGAGGTAGTACAGAACACCCAGTTCATTGAGTGTCTTGGCAGAGTCTGCAGAGTCTGTTCCCAGAGTGAGCTCCTCCAGCTGCAGAGCTCTGCGCCTCAGCAGAGTGAAGCCGTACTGAAAGGTGGATCCACAGAGGCAGGAACATTACGGCTTAGATTAGGTGAGAATGACTAAGCGTGCGGGTATCTTTAAATATGCTCACCATATGGCCTTTCTGGCGAGCAGTCTTCTGGCGGATCTTTACTGACCTCTTCCTCAGTTTCTCTGCTTGTTCGTACCTGATTGTAAAACAGCCAGGTGTAAGCCATTAAACATACGTGTTATCAAATCAATAACATCGGTATGACGCCTCATTGCCTGGCAGAAACAACCGATAAACTGTAACAACAACAGTAATAAAAAACATGTAAAGGTCAGGAGATCCATTTACTTGTTCTGTTTCTGGTAGAGCATGGCGAGGGACTCCAGCTCTCGTGCTACGCTGGCGTGCTCGGCTCCGTAGGCGTTCTCACTGATCTCCAGCGCCTGCTTGTACAGCTGCTCAGCGTTGCCGTACTTCTTCCACTGAACGTAAACCGCGGCCAGCTGGTGCAGCGAGCGAGCCACGCTGGGGTGGTCCGGGTCCAAGGCCGTCTCCCTGATCTCCAGGGACCTTTGTAAAGGTGCTACAGCCTAGAAAACAGACAAACAGATACATTATGCAACCGTCAACATGTGCACTTACCTAATGGCAAAATCAGGATATGTAAGCAAAGGAAACAACAAAACTGCCACGCAAGGTGAGGCAGAAAAATATTGAGTTTGTTTAAAGGTCACCTATCGGGCTATTTTTAGGCAATAGGATAGAAATCAGATATATACAAATATATAAAAAACATGTCTATGAAGTGTTTTGCTCCAAATACCAAACATATCACCCATTCTAGCCATGCCTCATATCCCTCTATTTCACTTCCTGTTTCTAAAGTGCTGATTTGGGGTATAAAGCAAAAGTAAAAGGAGGGGTCTGAGCTCATGCGGGACCCGGCAGCTACTGTCTAAACTAAATACTGCCGTGATGAAACGCCATATCATGGATTATCAAGGATTCTCTCTGAAACAGTATGGAGCTCAAAGGCTTTCTCTCTTGCCGGTTATACCACAAGGTGAGTTCCTTTTTACTTCCTGCTTCTTCACACACATGCTCTCCAGTACAGGTTAGCTCTGAGTGTTAGCGATGCTAATGTAAACACCGACCATATTACGTCCAAAACAGTCGGGCATTGTTTCTGATAGCAACGTTTCTGATTGGGCCGTGGGTCCACATTTCAGATATTACGTCATATCGGACGCAAATCTGGATCAGCTCCGTTGTTCCCCCGTTTTTAGAGATTTGGGTACGGAGGAAAAGAGAGAGGGTTTTATTTTCTGACACTGCGTGAGTTCCCCAACACACCGGGGACACATGGTTATGTATAAAGTGCATTTTGCACGATAGGTCCCCTTTAAAAGAAAACCTGTTTTAAAGATAATACTCTTTCAGATTTTGTAACCAAGCGCGTACCTGACTGGGGAGACCGAGGTCTTTGAGGAAACGTCCCAAAGTCTCGTACAGGTTGGCCAGCTTGGTCATGCTGTCTTCATTCTCACAGCTCTTCTCATATTGTTTCAGGGAGTCAAAGTACTCCGTGGCCATGGAGCTCTTGTCTTTGCCCACATACTGCCAATAGGCTAGCAGCTCGGAGAAATGACCCCTAGAAACAGAGAACACACATCAGTAAAACTGTACTAACTTACATGTGGCAGGCTTTGCTTCATCAGCACATAGGTATGGGTTTTGTACCTCTTGTACAGGTTCTGGGAGACAAACAGGTTGAGGAGGCTGAGCTGTAGTTTGGTCCGATCGTCCTGCTGTTGGAGCAGCCAGGGCAGCTCGTCTGCAACACGCCACGTCACACGGTCCGGGCTACACACACACACACACAAACACAATGACGAGTCAGGGTTCATTCACCAATGATTTTCCATGACTTCTCCAGGACCTTTACCTAATTCTCCATGACCAAAACAATTACTCTTTCTCAGCGGTACCACTGAAAATGGTTCATTTTAACATGGAACAGGAAAATAAGGTATGCATATGAAACATGTTGTGTATCTAAAACAAATGAAATAGGCTAACTAGCTTCTACTAAACTCTCTCACCAGCAAAACACCTCGACAGTTAAATGCCATTTTACGTTTCATTACTATACGATACAGTATTTATTATCATTAAAGTATTACTATTTTGGCGATTAGATCAAATATAAATTATATTTCCATGACTTTTCCAAAACTTTGGGAAAAATATCGTTTTCCAAAACTTTTCCAGGGCCTGGAATTTGCATTTTGAATTTCCATGACTTTTCCAGGTTGTTAATGACCGTAAGAACCCTGATGAGTACTAAGAAGATACTTTAAGCTGTGTTTTATGAGAAACAGATGACTACAGTTAATGCACCTGAGCTGCTGACTGAAGTACTGAATGAGTTTCTCTCTGTAAGCAGCCGAGCTACTTCCTCCTCCCAGGAACTCCAACCTTACAGCTTCCCAAGCCTGAAAGAGAAACAAAGTAAGTTGTCTCTCCGAACGTCTTCCGACCCAGGAATATCATAGATTTGTATGCTACTGGCCCGGTTACCTGCAGGTGTTGAAACCTGATGAGGCCGCAGCGCAGGGTCACGATGCAGAGTCTGTTCAGGCGGTACAGCAGAGAGGACAGGACCGGCAGCTCCAGCTCTGTGAAAAGATCTAACACCTCGGACTCACTCACTCCATTATGGCTAGAACAGACGAGGCATAGGATCTGAAGAGGGACACAAAACAAGCAAAGGACAGTGAATGACGTCATGAGAACACAATGAAACAGAAAGTCTGATCTGCAGCACACAATGGCCACAATAAATGAATGAAGCATTTGGAGAATTAGGATCTGGGTGTCTTTCCCGGGACACATCACAAACAGTGAGATGCAGAAACGCACCTGCAGACACTGCTTGAATAATTGTTATCAGGTCACCTCTCTCATGATGTGTCGCTCCCTGTCTGTGTTGAGGGAGTTCAGCGTCATCTTGAGAGCCAGGCGGTACAGAGACATGGTGTCCTGACACTGCAGACACTGCTCCAGGCTCTTCTCCAGAGGGCAACCGGATATACTGCTGGCCAGCAACAAAACAAAGTACATGCTCCAATCAACAACATCTAAAACACACGAAGCCTCATGTCGGAGAAAACACACACACACACACACACACACACACACACACGCACACGCACACGCACACACGCACACACACACACACAGCCTTTCCAGAGATGTCCCGACGCCTTCCCGACACCTGATGACGCCAAACCGATTT
>NW_011338632.1:4752-6285 GCF_000735185.1 Notothenia coriiceps
AGAGGGCAACCGGATATACTGCTGGCCAGCAACAAAACAAAGTACATGCTCCAATCAACAACATCTACAACACACGAAGCCACATGTCGGAGAAAACACAAGGTGTCTTCTTTATTATGGGTTTTCTGATGGGCATGATACTGGGTGTGACCTCGCACTGTGTGACCACACACACACACACACACACACACACACACACACACACACACACACACACACACACACACACACACACACACACACACACACACACACACACACACACACGCTGTTTGGTTCCTCCTGACTTTACACTATATAAGCTTGATGTTACTTCCTGCTCCTTTGAGCAGCTTACATCATGTGTGTGTGAGTTGAACCATATTCTTTGTATGTGACTTAACTCTGCTCCTTCTTGCAAGAATAAATTAGTACCTGACTTGATTCTCAACCCGGTGTCGAGTGATATTTTCCTAACACCACACAATCAGAGATAACATTGTCAGTGATGAGAGGGGTGAACTCTATTCGACTCAGATAAATGCATGTTTAAGATCTTTTTGGAATTCATTTACTTTGTCAAAGTGTCTGAAACTAACCTGATGATCATTCTTGCCAGCAGTGTGACATACAATGCGTTGCAGGTGGAGGCAGAGCGGCAGTGCCTCTCCAGCTTCTTCTCCTGCAACAAATAGGTGTGGCATTCTCAGAAAATAAAAAACCCTCTTAGGAACCGATTCCAAACATCTTTTACATTTAATTTGAAAATGCGGATGGTGGGATGCTAACTGACCTGGTCCTTGGTTAGTTTGAGTTCCATGCTCTGGCACTCTGCATTCACAACGCTCCTCACCTCTCTGGGACTCAGAGGGTCCAGGTGTAGAGTGGGCCACAACCTAAACAGACATGATCACTGAATTACAGAGAGCGATACTACAGGTACATGTTTGGAATCATATATCCCTGCAATAAACTGCATTTTGAACCAGTGGAAGACAGAGAGGCGAAGTCCCTCCCTCCGAGTCCGGGGAGCTCCATGGACCTTATTTCTGAAAAAGTATGTATTGAAGTCAATGGAGAGAGAAAGATTATCTTTCCATCCCGTTTGAATTGTGCCACGAATTACACATATGATGTTTGTCAATTTAAAAGATCATTTTGCAAGTCAAGAAAAATGAAAATGTGTGGTAAAACTGTGAAGTAACACTTTGTGTGAAACCGCTCAATGAACTACATCTCCCGTCTCGCTCCACACACCCAGACGGCCGTCACGTTGGCACATTTCACTTCTTTCTTTCAGAACGAGGCGGAAAGTATTAAAAGAAGTGAAAATCACTCCAAGTCTGGGCATGTTGAGAGCTGTACATACACACAAGGGGAGTTAGTCGGTTCCTAAGAGCCAGCATGCGGGACCGGGACTCTGGGATTTGTAGTCTTTCTAGCTGCATATTTTTCATAGTCTTATATTTCAACAGTTTTACGACAAAATGTGACTTTTTTGACATGAAAATGATTTTTTAAGATTAACAAACATCATATGTGTAATTCATGGCA
>NW_011338632.1:6566-7655 GCF_000735185.1 Notothenia coriiceps
GGAACTCTTCTTTCCTTTGTTCATCTTTAGTTGAGTTCTCACTCCAATAAATCAATCGCACGTGTGACGGAGAGAGGGAGAGGGGGGGGTCGGTGTGTAGCAGCGCAGCGAAGGGCTGCTGGCTTCCTCCAAGTTTACAGTAAAACAAACTGGTGGTGTGACCAATGGCCATTTACAATTATTAATAATTACTATTAATCTATATTTTGGTTGAAACTAAGCCAGAAAAAAAATAAAAACATAAAAAAAATCGAATTTTTTTAAAATAATTTTCGATTATGGAGACTGTAACGAAATTCGAATAATCGAATAATCGCTGGCATCCCTAACAGGGGGATGAGAGTAACAAAGCTAAGAGATCTGCCCCACCTTCTGGAAGCCCAGCTGGGAGGAGGTGCTGCTGCAGGCCTGCTGGTAGGACTCAATCTGCTCCTGCTCGTCATGCAGGTCCCACAGCACGTCTCCCGAGTCCTCCTCACGCCCCTCATCTATCCCAGAGTCCTTAGAGTCAACATCTGCTCCTTCAAGACACAGCAGCTCCTACGTCAGGGTGGAAGAGGTAGAATCACGAGCAGCAATCACATACAGCACCAGAGAAATGATGAAACACTGATGCTGCTGACTGTCTGTACCTGTTTGATGACTTTCTCCAGTTGAGAATAAATGAGGTCAGCCCCCTCCTCTGCAGAGCCACTGTGATCCACCACCTGGGTTCATTTTAAAAACACTGTTTGGCATTTGGCAGGAATACACAGGAGCACACACGTATTTGAATGACTATAAACGGCATTTACAGAATACACTTTATATTGCTTTATTGGCTGGCACTCACAAACCTTGACTTTAGCCGCCTTGTCTGCAGCGTTGATTCTCTCTAGCAGTTGTCTGGTGGGTCCGGTCAGAGTGTGGTCTTCTTCAGTCCTGAGGTAGAGCACCAGTGGATGGCCGTCTGGATTCTTCACAAAAGCCTCCTCACAATCCTCCACCACGGAGCTACACACATGAAGAGATAGTTTCTTAAATAAATACAATAATCAGTGTACAACATAACTAGTTCAGGTGAATATACTCTAGGTTCTCAAATGAGGG
>NW_011338632.1:7729-14829 GCF_000735185.1 Notothenia coriiceps
TTCCTAGAACCACCAAGGGGGTCGTCATATAAACATGTCAAATGTGTGTATTGTATTTTATAGTTTTTCATAACATATCATTTTGTTCACTGGTTTTTTAAACATATATTACTTCAGTTGAAAAACTCCTTGGAAAAATCTGTTTCAATTTGTTTTCGTTGTGTTCTTTTTTTTCACGCATACAGATGAAACTATCCTTAGTTTGTTGTAATTCATGCATGAAGGAGTTAATAAGTCACACACTGATGGAACATCAACATATTGTAATTATTATTATTATAGGCTTTTTCTATCAAAAATGTTCGGGGTCGGTCAGGGGGTGCTTGGCTGAGAAAATGTTTCAAAGGGGGTACACTACTGAAACAAGTTTGAGAAGCTCTGCTCTAGGACTCACTGTACCTGGTTACAGTAGATTTGACTAGAAGCACACACACAGAGCTCCTTTCAATCTCCTGCTTTCGCTCCACATCGTAGGAGGCAGCGTTTTCCTCTGGGAAGCACACGTTCAGGTAGAAATGGCCGAGACCCTCGCACATCTTCCGTAACACAGGTGAGTGTTTCTGTTGTGAAAACAGGAAGCAAAGAAACAATAGTCTTTTTTGAAATACTGGCATTCAGACACGTCTTCAATCAACCACGATTTGTTCTTGAAAACAGATTAAAGGGAACGTAAGACTTAAAAACACAATGAAGCTTAATGATTATTATTTCAGCAAAAAAACTTAGAAGAGCAACTCCATTTTCATTTAGATTTTTTCAAAAATGCCCCAAAGTGTTGAACAATATCTCCTGAACAACAATATGTTTATAGTTTCTTGACCCACATTGCTCATCTAACCGACCTTAATAAAGACATCCAGCTCAGGTTTGGTCTCCTGGGTGAAGATGAGGTAGCAGCGCACGGTGTTACTCCATAAGGCCTGGGGCACGTGAGGGGACACCTGAAGCAGACTGGCCACGGCAGCGTCCCAGTCATCTGACACACACAGGGGAAAAGGTGTGAGAATAGAACATGAAATATAATAATATTGATAAATAATTAGGTCATTTATTTTATTATGTTCATTTCTTGTTTCGCCAACAATTCTACAGATGTGTTAAATTTGACTCACCTCTGCCCACATTAGCAAAGGGTCCCTCCACATCTATCAAACTGTGGGCAAATTCAGGCCCTCTGAAGGTCTGCTGTAACTGCATCATGCTGCCCATAGAGGGCTCACTTCCCAGCACCCCACCAGACCAGTAATCACACTGAGTCCCTGCAGCTGAAGACAGAGTGAGAGAAAAATAATGCAATGCTTTTACAGATTTTAATCACACAAAACAAGAACTCATTTGTGTATTCTTGTGGCAAACCAGTACGGGTTAAGATTGAATTATAGATACATTTAAAAGTCCCAACATTGTGGATTTCTAGATCTTACCTGTGACAGTGGTTTGGTTGTCATCTGAGTCAGAATCATTTAAGTCATAGATCTGGATTCCCTGAGCCTGTAGCTGCTGCAGTTTGGCCTCCAAGTCCCTTTTGGCCCGCAGGAGATCCTGAATCTCTTTTTCTTTGGTCTCCCGGAAGATCTGGGTATTATTAAGCACATTGGTTAGGGTTCCAGATAATCAGGATTACTGGAGAGAATGCTCCACAGTGACGGTCGCACATTGATTTAAGTGTTTCTTATAAACTGTAGTGGCAGGGGAAAAGGGTTGAAGCATGTGGTTTGTATTGAAATGAAATTAAAATACGATCCATGTATATTATCCTCGCAACAGCAGTTGTTAAATATCCACTGTCATGTACGGTTTGAGGGTGTGGTTCTGTAAGCCTCATCTGCATATTCACCTGTCGCGGCGCCCAGAGGCCTTTTAGTGGGCGCGCCACCGGGATGCCAGGGGTCGCTTCTCACGGGAGGAGGAGGTGTGTGTGGCGAATGCTGGTATTCAGCAGGTTATTGAAGTTTTCCTTAGCATGTATATATGTGGTTAAATGCAACGGGGAAGTAAATGAAAATAACCGAAGGTGTGGATATTGCATCGACCGACCAAGAAGCACGTCTCCGTGGAGAGGACGCGCTCGGATAGAGACAGATATTCTCTACAACGCAGGGTGAGATCTTCCTCTGGGACACGAGCAGCAGTTTTTTCCAATGAACAATAGTGGCCTGGATTAGGCAGTTTTGACGGGGTTCTTCAATATAGAGGCTTAGTCAGTTGTTTAAGCTCCAAAAAACTTTATTCTCAGCAGCACACAAAATATATATATANTTTGGCAGCCGCGTTCTCCTCCTGCTGCCGAGGCTGGGAACGCAGTCCTGTGCGCTGCTTCGCACCACGGCCCAGCCCTTTCCGATTAACCATCCCACTTCTGACACCATATGTGACGGGGTTCTTCAATATATAGGCTTAGTCAGTTGTTTAAGCTCCAAAGAACTTTATTCTCAGCAGCACACAAAATATATATATACTGTTCAACAAAAAAAAGAAACAGTATAACTTCAATAAACAAAAACAAAGATCACCAAATTAGGTTGTCTGTCCCTCTAACCACATCCTGGCTGTTGCCTTCACTGCAACACTCTGCCGAATGACTCTTCCCGGATCCACACCGTCCCTTTTGTACCCATAGCCCCTCCCCACACTCTTACCGTCAACAGGTTATACAATTATCTCCAAATCACCTTGTCAACATAAATGTAATCCCTCAAACATGAGGAAACTATCCGACCCAAACATACACAGGTTAACTTCCTCTTAACACACTCATTCCCAATAATTAATAAACGAAAAAGAAATAATAAATTGCATCCTATTTAAATCACGGAAGTCAATCAATCAATCAATGTTTATTTATATAGCCCAATATCACAAATGTTACATTTGTCTCAGTGGACTTCACAGTTTGTACAGAATATCAGTATGACAATACGACACCCTCTGTCCTTAGACCCTCACATCGTACAAGGAAAAACTTCCAGAGAAAACCCACAGTTTAAAGGGAAAAATGATGTGAGGGTCTAAGGACAGAGGGTGTCGTATTGTCATACTGATATTCTGNTCACATGATACTAACCTCAGCTGGAATGGTGTACGCCACAGTGATGCCTTCTGGGAGGTGGGGCACGACGCCTGATGCCGCCTCTAACTCCATATCAGTCACCTCTGACACTACTTCAATGCCTGCACAGCAAGAAGTGTGTGTTCTTACACAATGCCAAATGGTTACAGACCTAACACTGATAACGCAATGTGTTGCTCACCCCAGTCATTGTCCTCGTGTACGATCTCCTCCTCTTCCTCCTCTACAACTTCAACTTTAGGCCGCTCGGCTTCTTTCTTCTAAAAAGGGGAATCCACACACACACTGTTTACTTACAAGTACAACACTGTGCAATGTAACGTTTGGTAGGTCCTACTTTGTAATACTTGAAAACAAAGCACCAGACCCCCACCTTGTACTCCTCCTGTTGTATCCTGCAGTAGCGGTCGTTACACTGAGGGTTGGCTTTCATGGCCATGGTGGGGAAGAAGTCCTTCATGGCGTTGTAGCCGAGATAATGACTGACGGTCCCAAACTTCAACAGATACCTGAAAACAAAAACGTAACTTAACACATACGGACAAACCTAAGTGTAGGAGGAGCCACGTGTCAAGTGTTTTCTGTGTTTGCTGCTACGTCACATTCTTTAGTCGGCGGTGGGCGTGTCTATTGGATTTGTGTGGTGAGGTTATATCCGGTTGCTTTTACTTGTGCACTTTGTCATAGATGGAGGGGGAGTGAGCTGGGGAAGGACACTTTTTGTTGACAGCATACGCAATCACATACTGGATATGGACTAGAAAGAATTGTATGTTTGCAAATAAAAGGTCAAACGCATACCAGTGGAAAGACTGCTTTCTACACAGACAATGTTTTTCTCTTGTTTAGTCCCTCGCTGCACTTTGTTTGGATTACTACACTTTGGATTTCAGGTTTCAAAAGGCCAACAAAATATCTTACTTGAGGACATTTTGCACCAGGATGCCTGCGACCACACCCATGGTTGTGGGTAAGCTGGCGGCACACACACCATCTCTCTTTAGGGTCTTCTCATCGATGTTTGCGGCCACAATCAGAGGAGGGGCGCACTAACAAAGGAGGAGAAGATACTGTATTACACCGTGAGTACTACCATGCTTTTTCTCGCTGAAGAAAAACAGCAATGTAATGAAAGCGTGTGTGAGTGTGTTAAGACTTACAGCGAAACACGCCGTCTCTCCAGGGATGATGAGCTGGATGTGTCCCGACACGGCGTTCTCACTCACCCCCGACTCCATCCAGATCTGACCCAGTTCATTGCAGGCCTGTGACAAACATGACAAAATGAATACAGTCGGCACGAGTAAAAAGGTACAAAAAAAAACTGTTTAACATGAGGTTTTTTTTTATCTTGCACTTACTGTATTTATCGCCATTCTAGCCTCAAAGTTGTCCACGCAGCTCAGGATCAAATCCACCGGCTTCCCTTCTTCCAGCCCTCCAAAACTGAGAGGACACAGTAGGTTGTTGTGAATGAATTTACCTCTGAGGGGTGAGAACAATACAACAAGAGAGAAGAAATCCTCACCTGATGCGCTCCATGAAATGTGCAAAATTATCCATGGTGGTGATATTATAGTTGTGGGTCTCGAATGACACGTCTGGGTTGATGTTCCTGTTGGGTAGATTAAGTTCAAATGTAACCAACGTGTCTTTATTTTGGTGGAAAAGTGGATGACTCAGACAGTAGTGTACCTGAGTGTGTGTTCTGCTGCTTCCACCTTACTGAGGCCGGCCTGGTGAGGCTGGAAGAACAGTCTGTTCATGTTGGCCAGCTCCACTTTATCGTAGTCAAAGAGGATCAGCTGGGATGGAGAGGTTAGGGTGAGTACATGAAGACTACTGACCAGGTAAATGTGGAATAAATAAGAAAGGGTTTGCATTACCTTACCGATGCCACATCTAGTGAGCATTTCAGCTGTCACACTGCCCACCCCCCCGACACCAACCACTGCCACTGTGAAGGTCCGGATTTTCTGTCAACACATTTGAGGTGATGATTTAATATTTGCAATGCTTAAAAAACATTATTTCACAACAGGAGCTCTGCTATAAAAGGAAGCAGGCATAGGTGGAAAACTGAAAAAACCGTTAGGTAAAAACGTATGGTTGTGGTATCGATCCCTTCTGTAGGGGATAGAGCAGCAAAATAAAAACGTGGTGCTGTATTGCAGCAACCCTTACATCATACCTCATAATCCTTCACGATGCCCATCCTCTTCAAAGCCATCAGACGACTGCAATAATAAAAACACAGCTGGTTATCCTCTGTGAAGAACCACCATATGGGATGAGTGAGTCATAAGGCGTAGTCTCTCAGTAAGCAGACTGAAAATCCTGTCAAAAGATGAAATAATACAATATAAAAGTACCTGTATGGGTTTGAATCCACCACTTCTGAACTCATCTTGTCAATCTTGGGTCTGTGCTGCTCCTGGTTGTGAGCATTATCCATGGCACTCTGTTTCTGCTTACACTTTATTAATTCATTCTCCAGCTCCCTCACGCGCAGCTTCAGCTCCTCCACAGTCGCCATTACGGTAACAAATGTCCCTTAACAACGCGAATGAAATATAGGAAGTATTTTCAGTAATATAAGAGGTAAACTGACTGTCTATAGGATAAATCTGCTCGGAAAGTACACGTCTTCACAACTGAAATCAGACTGCGTGCTCCCGTAAATACTGTCCGTGTAGAAACTAATATAATTACCTCAAAATGTTCCTACATTATTGGGTTATTTCAACTGTTTTAAACGCAATAGGATGACTATTAGAATATTCTGCATTTTTAAACTGCTCAATTTCTATTAGATATTACGAAAAAAATATATATGCCTTTTTCCGTTAAAGATGTTAAATAAAGAAGACACGACGTAGGTGTGCGCATGCGCAAAGGGTCCGACTGACTAACAACAGTGCGAAAGTTATCTGAGCGATACAGCTGGAAATGATTAATCAAATCTAACTAACAAACATGGAGGAGCTCACAACTCCTGTCCGACTGCAACACGCATTCAGTGTTAGCAGACTACAAAAATATCTGTCCGTCGAGTCAAGGGTGTCAAATGAGGACACACTGACTGTCAGACAGTACAGGTGAATACAGTTTGTTTCTCTGCAACTTTAAAGAGCAGGTAGAGGCTGGTAGTGTAAATGCTAACTGATAAGTGCTAACTGTTTCCTGTTGTCTTCGCAGCGCTGGTCAGTCCAACCCAACCTTCCTGATCCAGACCCCCTCAGACAGCTTTGTGCTCAGGAAGAAACCTCCAGGTGAGCTGCTGCCTGGAGCCCACAAGGTAAACATACATCTAACAAAAGAGTCATTCAAGTTCAACACATTACCAAAACATTTAATACTATCTGAATACTTTTTAATAATTCCAAATCAAACTTCCTAGATGATGCACCCTCCACAAAAACACAAATGTTTTGTATGAAAAACTCAAAACATAATCAATGCAAATAAAATGCATTTAGTATATTCAGAACATTAAGTCAAACAAATGACCTGCCTTATTACTACCAAATACACAATACTGGCACATACTACATGTGTACTGTGTGTATTATACAATATGTTGGACTTCATGAGTTAAAAGCATTAGTTTTGATTAAAAACTGTATTCTTTTGGGTTAAAATGTTTTTAATGAAGTACATAGAGTGTGTGTAGTGACCATTTATTTGAGGGTTTTCTATTATTAAAACAGTATACATGTATTTGGAATAAATGAATTGGTTGTGTACCAAGAGAATACTGTCTGCAATTGTATTGTAATAAATTCAAAATAACAAATTCATTTCACAGAAGCTTGCTTGCTACATGCTCCATAGTCAACCCCTCCACTCACATCCGTAACCTTGGCATCATCCTCGACCCCACCCTCACTTTCCTCCCTCACGTCAACCAGGTCTTCCATTTAAAGAACATCGCCCGCATCAGACCCTCCCTCTCATCGACCGCTGCTGAAACTCTGATCCATGCCTTCATAACATCCCGACTGGATTACTGCAGCAGCTTTTTGGATCA
>NW_011338632.1:14869-19065 GCF_000735185.1 Notothenia coriiceps
AAAACTGAAAAAGTGGCAGCAGTGAGCCTTCTGAAGTCCATAGCTGATCACAGAGGTGGATAGCCCAGAAGAACTCTCATCACTCCGGATTTGTATTTCCCTTTAGTACTCGCCACCACCACCAGTGTCTAGACCCTGGGGGGTTTCTCTTTCTATTCGGCTTCTCCTCCCCCTTAATTCATCACAGTATGATGGGGTCTAATCTCCAAAACGCTATTGTGCATACGGCAATAAAGATGTTATCAACTACAAACTAAGTCTCTCCTGATTTAAATACATTTAGTTAAGTACTCATTTGAGGTACTGGAAGTAGAAGTAATTTATTTATTTCTTCTCTACAATTCAAGGGGAAATATTGTAATTTCACTACACAACATTTATTTGATCAGTTCAGATTTTTACACACAACACTTAGGTAAAACTTGTGTGATATGATGCCATCCAACAATATATTTAAGTACCTGAAACAATAATTGGGTTAATGAAAAATAAACTGGTAGCTATTTGCTAATTGTTCAAGTAGTTAAGAAACATTTCAGTTTCTCAAAAGTTAAGAGTAAAGTATTTTTTCTGCAATAATTACCGTTACTCCTAATAATTTACGTATATTTTCCTGTTCATACTTAAATACTTTGACTTAAGTACTTTTCTCAGTTTGTATAGTGTTAGTACTTTCACATAGGTCAAGGATTTGTATACTTTCTCCACCACTGGCTGCTCCTGTGCAACGGGATTTAATCAACCTAGGCTGTGAAGTATGATTGTTATTAACATTTCTGGGTCCTTATTTTAGTTATCCGTGCTTTATTTGTAATGCAAAATAGATAATCAATGTGTAGCTACGGCCACAAAGCTAACATGCTTTCCTACTAAAGCAAAGGTTTAAAAACGATTCATGTATATTTGTATTCATGTCGTGTCTATGAAAAGTAATGAAGATTTGTCATCAACCTAGGCTGTGAAGTATGATTGTTATTGACATGTCTGGGTCCTTATCTGGATTCTCCGAGCTGTATTTTTAATGCAAAACAGCTAATTAATGTGTAGTTACAGCCACAAAGCTAACATGATTTCCTACAATACCAACGGTTAAAAACGACCGTTGGTTTTATAACGGTTAACGCTCAAATGTTTGCAGTTGATGCTAGCTAATTAGTTAGCCATTGCCATACACGGGTTGAAGTTAACGTACTTGGTTAGCTAGCTAAAACCTATGAAAAAACTGCTTAACACGCCCATCGCGACATCTTTTGGTGTCAAGACTTTTACACGTTTACTTTTGTATATTCTAGCTTGGTCATAACGTTGAATGAAACTCTGTGAAGACACTTGCAGCTACGTTAAACAAATAAAAACACACTCACAGTCCGCTCCCTTCACAGCTTCTCCCTGGCTGCCTTGGTAACAGGTCAAAAATACGGGTGCCCGCTCAGGTCAAACTTAGGAGACTCGCGTTACAGAAGTTATTATTATTATATTATTATAGTACTTATTGGTTATTAATTATTTTATTCTCTTGTGTATAAATAATATATACACAGGCAAGTTTCAGGAGGTGAAACATCATTTTTGTGTATGTTATTATGGTAAATATTTGTATTGATTCAGTAAATATATATACACACATGCTGACAAATCAAAAACTTCATTTCAATCCCACCCCTTAACCCATTGAGTTACAGGATATAGAGCCATTTAACAGTAAAATACAGTATTTCATAATGACATTAGTTCAAGGGGGGCAAAGGAGGAGACATTTTTTTTGTGTATTTTATATTGAGTTTCTTTACTTTTTAAAACCCCTTCAATTATGAAAAAAGAAAAATGCATGCAACACACAATATAATAATATATTTTTAACGTTTCATTTCGTGCATCTTTTTTAAAACAACCATTAAAATACAAAAAAGTTAAGAAAAGTGATCTTGTAGTGTGGCAAGTATGCAGAGCCCACCTACTAAATAATGTATTAAGGCTATGCTAGCCTGCTAATATATGTAATAATATGTTATAGCAATATTTAAAAACATGTGTTGGTGTCATATTTTTAAGAAATGAAATACCTTGATAGTATGTTATTGTTTCATGTGCAGTCTTCATATCTTTTAACTTCCTCAAAAAAGTGTTATGATCTAAAGGTAGAAATAATCACAGTTTCACAAGTATTTATTTATGGCCTTGCATATAAACTAAAGTGGAAGTTAATTGTTTGTGTCCTTAGCCAATTGCACAAAGAACAGCACACTTTTTTCATATACATATGTATTATGTACATAACATAGTTGTTTATTGATCATCTTCATGGTTTACAGAACAGCTGCAGCAGTTTGTTCCTGTAAACTCGGTTCAGGAAGAAGTACATGACGGGATCCAGGACCCCACTAACACAGGTGAGTGCAGATGTGATCCGATTGGCTCTTCCCAGCGACTCATGGCTTGCTGCAGTCAGATTACCATGCATGTGCATTTTAATATAGATCACCCTGCTCACATGGTAGGGCACAAATGCAAACAGGAAGTTCATGACAATCAGGACGATCATTCTTATGGCTTTGCTCTTCACCGGCCGTTCCTCCTTTTGCTTTATTGCCCTCAGTTTCAGCAGAATCAGTATGTAGGAAACCACTATGGTGGTGAGGGGAATCACAAAGGCCACGACGGTTGACACTAAAGCAGAGGAAGAAGTCTTCTCTAAGTACAGTTTGTTGCATGACCCAGTTGAGTTGTTCCTCACATCCCTTTTGGAGAAAAGTGTAGGACTCATAGACACAATAACAGTCACCCAAAGTATCCCCACTGCTACCTTTGCGTACAAAACCTTCCTGATTGACTGAGATGTTATAGGAAGAACCACAGCCAGAAACCTGTGCAGGCTGATGAAGCTCATGAGGTACAGGCTGCAGTACATGTTGAGGTAAAAGAGGAAGCCTGCTAGCTGACAGATGACGTGTCCGAAAGGCCAGTGGCTGTCGGACAGGTGGTAAACTATACGCATGGGTAAAATGAGGATGTAGGAGATGTCTGCCACAGAGAGGTGCCTCAGGAAGACCTTAGATGGAGATGTGCTGTGCTGACGAAAGAAGGCCCACAGCGCCAAGGCATTCCCAGGCACAGCAATGAGGAAAATCAGGAAGTAAAATGTGGCAAATATAATGTTCTCATGGTGGGAGTCACTGCCAAAGAAGCTCTGTGTCTCCTCGTCAGAGACGTTCATTGTGGAGAGGGTCGGCCTGTGGCAGCGTACACAAACAACCTGTCATGAAGTCAGTCTCTCATCAAAACACAACTCAAAACCTTTGCATGATATAAAGATGGCTTGTATGATAATAAAATATAAAAAAACACATGCAACGTAATGTGTGAAAGCCGCAGGAGTAAGAGATGAAAAAGACACCACTTCCTAGTTTACAATGAATGCTATTGGTGTTTTTATGATATAGTAGTTACAGTTATAGGTGATCAAATAATTGATGCATATAACCTTTATATATTTAAAAATATAGATTAATTACAGAAATATTAAATATATGTATTGAAGTCTTCCCCACAATTAATTGTCCTGCATAAGTCGTGTAAACGAGCGTGATAAAAAAAAAAAAATCAGACTTGAATCTCTTTTCTTTTTACCTCCGCTTTCAATTAAAGAGACCTTTTTATGTCATTTTCAGGTGTATACTAGTATTTAGTGTCTCTAATGTCTCCAAGCAACTCTTTTCAACCTGTATGCCTTAAACTCTTAGCCCTCAAATGTAGCATTTCATCAATAATAGTTTATTTAATCTAGATTACATTAATATTCTTACCTTGAATGATGGATACCGAATGTCCTCTTCTCACTAATCACTCATGTAAGAACAGTCAGGTAAGGTGGAAGTGAGAACTACTCTGTTATGTTATCACACACACACACACACACACACACACACACACACACACACACACACACACACACACACACACACACACACACACACACACACACACACACACACACACACACACACACACACACACACGTTCCTTTTTTTTACGGAAATGACAAGCTAGTTTCCCGCATAGAGCTGTTCAACATGTGGGCCGTCAACAGCTGAGAACTGGTTAAAAACAAAAGCGCCAGGGGTGGAAGAAGTATTCAGATCCTTTATTAAAGAAAACGTACTAATACTGCAATGGAAAAAGACTCCATTATAAGTAAT
>NW_011338632.1:19101-20978 GCF_000735185.1 Notothenia coriiceps
ACGAACGTAACGTGGGAGAAAATACGTTTCTCGCTAAACGTAATTGAGAATGCAGTTTAGTTTAGTGTGGGAACGTCATTTTTAGAGAGCAGGGTTGGTGTGTGTGTGTGTGTGTGTGTGTGTGTGTGTGTGTGTGTGTGTGTGTGTGTGTGTGTGTGTGTGTGTGTGTGTGTGTGTGTGTGTGTTGCCGCTGCGGCTGTCAGTGGCGGAGTCAGTCACTCTGTGATCCGCTCCGTCACAGCAGTAAAGACACTTTTGGGTTATCGCAGAGCGGACTTTTTGTTTAATGTTGTTTGGCTGGAAAACTGTCAATATAATGGAATAACGCATAAAACCTGTCTCTGTTTATTTTGTGGAGTAGATTCGGTGTTTATCAGTTCTGTTTTGACCTTTATAATATCATTTCATTCAAGAACCCCTTGTGCCTTTATTTAACACAACTATTTTAGATAGTTGATCGTTACAGGTGTGATTTACCTTAAACTGTCGTTTGACCCCTAAAAGACAAGTACCCCATTACTATGTGACTCACTTTGGCTCTCTCCTTAGAGTGCTATGCCCAATGACTATATTGGCGGGGCACAATGACCTTGCAACACTCCTCTATTTGTTGACCGCCATACCTAACGCCGCACCTGGTCTTCTGTTTTAATGTGATGTCCCAGTTACCGTCGCGGAAGCTTATGTTCCTTAACACTCATCTTTACTACGAATGGTGTCGGGTCCATAACTGGTCGTCGTGAGACAGCTACGTACTGGGAGGCCTTGTTGTATTACCAGTTCGCCCCGCGACTTGGGCTGTAAATGTCTTGAAATCAAAGTCCGGCATGAGGATTTGTGTGATGGCCGGGACGGGGACGTAGTATAGTGGTTAAATGCGGATTCACAACCGACATTGTGTGTAGGCTTCGTCTCCGAATCTCATTTTCTATTGGATAAAGCTATACATCACTTTAATGTTATAAAAGGGGAACTTAACATCTCTCTCTTTCTTTATTTACAATGAAGATGAAGGTCCATGGAAGTTTCTCATAGCAATTTGATTTACATAAATTTAGTCCTCCTGATCAAACCATCAACTATTGTAGAAATAACCGGCACTACGTGTTATCGCAAAACCTCTAATCTGGGGGTAGTATGACCTACTTAATCCCCTCACTCTTCGGCTTTATCTTTTCTTGGGGGTCCCAGATTGTGACCACCCACCACTCACTATGATTTCCTTTATGTTTAGGCTCCACTCTCCCAGAGGACCCGACTAGGTGGTAGCAACACTAGTCGATACCTGAAGTGTCCGAGTGACGACGGTGAAAAAGACAAAAATTTCGCATTCGACGGTGGTACCCGTGGCGCAGCAGGGACCAGTCCTGGGTCCTCTCCACATCTCCTGCCCATCCTCCACTCTCCTCCCCTTCGGACACACTAGGGCCCTGGACGCCACCTCCACTCGGGTTTCGGTCCGGGAGTGCTTCGAGGAGGCGGTCTCGCGGAGCGCCACTAGCCCCGGTTCGAAGTTTTGGTGGCCAAGCACCTAGATCTCCATGCGACGACTCATACTCGCCGGGCTTTTCCTTCCTTTCAGAAGGACACACTCCGTTCTTGTGCTCTATTGTAGGTACGTTTTCTTCCTCCGGTTCGACCTACTCCTCTTCGTTCTCCGACTCCCGACATCGATGGGTCCATTGCACTAAAAATCAGGACATGATGACTCTAACGGTCTACGATGTCCAAAGCGTCTAAAACCTGACAAGAAGAAACTTAATACATTTACACTGTTGTCGAGACGTCTTCTGATGGTCTTCTAGGATCTCTTTTTCTCTCGCGAGAACCTCCCGTTTCATGGTTCGGTACCTCACCCGACGGTGGAGGCTTGTGCT
>NW_011338632.1:20994-32480 GCF_000735185.1 Notothenia coriiceps
GGAGTGAATTATTTAAAACTCAACTTAATTGACTGTATTCCTGTCAACAGCCTGAATGTCCACATCTGATTGGTGCATACCTTTCTTCAAGGCAGCCCACCTACAAACTAACCTGTTAGCACCTGCAACTTGCACAGGAGCAAAGTTCACCCACTAAATTAAGTCAGTGCTAACAGGAACATAGATTTAAGCACAAGAAAAAGGAGCAAGACATGAGCAGCATATCTAAAAAAAACTAAAGCGATGTCTTCCTGTTCTTTAGACATGTTTAATTGCGGTGTTTCTGCACCCAGGCTGCCCGTCACCATGCTGCTGTCACCACAACACTAACAGGAAGACACAGTTGACATGTCCTACAGATTCTGTAGGACATGTCAACTGTGTCTTCCTGTTAGTGTTGTGGTGACAGCAGCATGGTGACGGGCAGCCTGGGTGCAGAAACACCGCAATTAAACATGTCNCTAGACTACTTGGGAGCGGTTGTTTGTCCCCAATGGGGTAGACAGCACCAATTGACAGAACTCTGTGAACTGCCGAGGACGTCTCGTCTCGGAGCCCTCCCAATCCCGCCATTCCTAGTCTAAGATGTACTTTAGTCCGATAGACCCGACTCTGGACTTCCCTCTCTGTCTCTCGCCAAAGGGTGTTACTAGGCACCTTAATGGACAGTCGCTCGTCTTAATCGCATCTGTCTAACATTGGAACCGTAAAGGAATGTGTGTGACATGTAAGTGAGGACCGTCACCGTATGCTCGCCGATCGTCTTATCGTTGCCGGTCTTATAATGACGGCACAACTGTCTCGCTTTTGTGGACACGCAATGTACGTACTACTAGACAATCGTAAGTGTCTTTATATACATCTTTTTGCAGGAATGACGCTCGTTGCGAATTTCATAGTTGAAGTCATCTTTGTTGTCTGCGAAGCTAGCACGATTTCGAAGTCAGATTTACACCGACGACATTATTTTTCCATCGAGAAGAGGCATAGTGGTAGTCGACTGGGGGGAAGGACACCTCTCGACTGTAATGTGGGTTACACCAGTTGTTTTTGGGTTTCAAAGACTATTCCGACACCAAGAGACTCCCGATGTCGTACATATCCCAATTGTTGCATCCAGAAGTTCCCTTTGGTCGAGGACGTTATTTGCTTATAATAGTTGAAAGTCTAACTTCAATCTTCGGTACCACTGAAATGCTCACACAGAACTCAAGTGCTACCTGCGGAAGGACCGCGACAAAAGAGAGTGAATCACCTGCCTGCTTCCAGGGGGGGAACAACAACCACCGCAAAGCTGGAGGGGTCCTGAACCCAGCAGCGCGCTAGCAGAGAACTACAGGTCGAGACCAGGACGACCCGGTACACACTTGAACCGCTACTGTTTATGGAGTAAGGCAGTAGAGACGTGTCATGTGACCTCTCTTTCTACCTTAACAGTCTTACCGAACTAAAATATAAAAAGAGGGTCGTTAATCAGAAAAATAATAGTTACCGTAGACCAGTCACCACACACAGAGCTCCTCTCACCTTCATTCTTACTTCACACGCTGGCTACCGTGTCAAACAAATCCTTTGGATATGTCCCAAAGGCCTTTACATACGTCTCCACTCTTTACGCAGTTCCACTAAAATAAGAAAGGTCACCTCCAGAGCCACAGGCACACTTGCTTGATGTTTACAATATGTATAAATAAATGCTACGTGTTGTTTTGTGACATGAATCCCCTTTAACTGATCCTCAGTGTATCGTTTATCCTTCATTTTGCTTACTTGGTATTCTTGGTTACTTCGAACAAGCAGTGAGTCATCATTTTGTGACTGTAACACACACTGCAGTGTTTGCAAAACACTTATCTGTAGGACATGTCAACTGTGTCTTCCTGTTAGTGTTGTGGTGACAGCAGCATGGTGACGGGCAGCCTTGGTGCAGAAACACCGCTTTAGGGGTTTTTGTGTGTGTGTTTGTTTCCAACAACTTCTCAGCTGTTATTACGCCCATTGATCAGATAACCCCAGGTGAACAGCTGCATTGACACACACTCAATAAAAACATAATGTAAAACACGAGTGAGGGCAAAACTGGGCCTCGTTAAACACTAATACAATCATAGAAAGCTTGTAAATACTTCCCCTTCATAAGTAGATTTAAGAGGTTTTAACTAGAAGCGTGGACGGTTGTGTTTGAGAACAATAAGAGAAGCCCAGCCTGGTGACTTTCATGTGTTATGTGGGAAGAAACATTTCTATCTTTTTTCCTTCTTTTATAAAAAAAACCAAGCCTGTTGCTGGGTGTGGAGCGTGTCATCGTTTGAAAGAATGCGTCGGGGTATGATCCGTCCGCGGTGTTTCTGCGTGGACTCATGTTTCCTGGGTTTGTTGTAAAGTTATGAGTGTGTCTCTGCAAACAACTGCAGTCATGTGACACGGAGCACTCTCTGACTCACTCAGTCATTACAGCGTCCCGGCACTTTTTCTTTCTGAGTGGATTTCATCAGATCAAAACAAAAAAGTACCAAAATGCTGCTTAATGTGGATGAAACGGCTCCTTCCCTTTCCCCCTTTCTGAATCTGAGCTCCAACCCCCCCTCCCTTCCCACGTCTTCCCCTTTCCATGAGGCCTCTGTACTCTGCCTTCCAGAGCTAGACCCGAGGCCTCTCTGTCCTGCTCTGTGATTGGCTGAGCCGCACCACATGGTCACAGAGTGGGCTGCCCTGCTCCGCTATCCGCCCAGCTTTCTGGGTGTTCACATGGAATAACTCTACAGCTGCAGTGGGAAGAGAGCAGGGGCCGGGAAAAAGCCAGGGAGAGACGGCGAGCCCAACATGGACATGGCTAACCTATTCAAACATTTCTTTCGTGAGTTTTTTAAACTTTAAGCTGCTTTGTTTGTTGTTTTTACTTGATGTGGAGACTTTGAAGGGAAGTTTGAGAGCTTCTGTCTACTCTCTGTCTGGCTGTGCAGGAGCGGTTGTCAGGTTTCTTCTCCTTTCATGTTCCCTTTCTGGTTTTTCACTTTGATTTCTAGTCACTTTCAGCGTCAGGTCAGCGAGGGAATGTGTCATAATTAGAGCAAAGATGTCTGTGCTAACATGCAGTGCTGGCAGAGAGGGGTTGTCTGAGCAGCGCTTTGAGGCCGTGTCTGTGCTGCAGCGACTGGGTGGATATGCTTTTTGAAAAGGCTTCGGCTGAGCCCAAGCCTGTAATTGCCTCAGCAATCCTTCTCTGTCTCTTTCTTTTGAACACACACACAGTAATCCTACTCCCTTTTCCCAAGCATTTGTCCTAGTGAGTGGGCTGCAACTCACTGGATTACATTATCATGCTTGAAGACCCCCCTTTCCACAATGTTAAGTGGAATATCTCAAGACATGGCCGAAGTCTGTTTTCTTTTATGCTACCCTGAGGGCGAGCTGGCTGTTTCTGGGAGGGTCGCTCCACTCCTCCAGCCCACCGCTAGTCATGAGCTACAGTGGCTGGGTGCTAACGTTGAACACTGTAGGCATTGTGCTGCGAGGGAGCCGGGGGTCTCTGCTGATTGATGGGAAACCGGGCTGCCGTCTCCCGCACCTCGCTCTGTTATCAGAGGAATGTCACTGCCCGGCGTGGATACTTTACAACCTAAGCTGACACGCTTTTTCAAAAGGCCGCGGCGCACAGCCATGCTGTAATCTCACCTTGTAACTGTTGAGTGGTATCTCCTGCCTCTCTATCTGCCCTACTTGCTGCTTGTAAAGAATCCAGAGGGTGTAAAGGGCTGAGAGGAACATGGAGATGAGCTAACAAACCTTCTGCTTGTGTAAACTGAGAGCCTCCTCTGTTTCCCCTCCCTGTCGTTTTCCTGTTTCTCCCCAGCGAACGGAAACTCTAATTCGAGCCACATTTCTCCCCGAGCATTGGAGAGGGAGGAAGTGAGAAGTCAGAAAGGAAGTTGAATCATTGAGCGGTGGTCTGTCCGTTTGACTTTCTGGCTGTCCCTCGTTGCTTCGTTTCCAAATTGTTTTCTCGTAACCGTCCGTCACTGCTTCCACACCAGAAAAAGCAAAAAGACATCATAATTAAGAGATTGGCGGGAGAGTCCTGGACGTCACTCAGGCCTTAAGATGTTTTTCTTTTGTTAAGCTGTCCACTCATCTTTGCTTTCCCGTGACTTAAGACTTGCTCAACAGGAAGTGAGCAGTGGTTTGGACATGTTGAACACTAGCAAGTGTTGTAAACTAATTGTCAGAGAACTGTGAAAACACCCCTCTTCTTTTGGTGTGTTTTATAAGCAAATATTTGCTACATATTTTAATGTCAGTGTTTGTTGCTTTTCTTGCCATTTGTTACAGTAAACTGATTTCAGAATGTTTGAAGACGTGTCAGCCACAGTTTTGTTTCTTTTTATTGACAAAAATATCAAGAAAGATAGAAGAAAATGATTCATACATACATTTTAAAAAGACAATTTCAGGAATTTGATATCAAAGTTTTGGCATCTGTACGATATAATGTCCTTTGTATAAGGGTCACTAGCTTTGAGGTTTGGATAAATAGTAAGAAAAAGTTTGAAAATGACCGTTTTGAAAGAAATGTTCACAGATAGAAAGGCAACCACGTTGTTTCTCTGTCAGGGAAGGGTTCTGATTGGCCGCTGACGGTAAACGCTGCACTGTCCAGAGCTGTAAAAACCAAATGGAGCTCCATCCCTCCCCCCCTCCCTCCCTCTCCATCGCAGAAACTCAAGGCTGTGTTTGAAGTCTCTCACAGCTGAAGTTCAAAGAGCTCTGGATGTTTCCTGTGCAGCTTTCAGTCAGACGCTTTGATTGAAGCTGTCGTCTTAAAAGGTGTCCAAAGACTCCTTCCCCAAGTGAGGAAACATGCCCACACATTCCCTTTAGTTACTTTGACTCACTCTTTCTGACTGCGCACACGCTGTCATTACATTTAATGTACGAGTCTCATACTAAACCATATGGCTGAGGGCTGCGGCGTTGCGTCACACGTCTGGTGAACGCCAGTGACACATTGTTGTTAGAGTTTAAATTGCTGTACACACAGAGAGAGGACAGACATTAGGTTTCTAGTGTTTTGATCCTATTACACATTTAGCTCACACTTTTAAAGGTCACCTCTTCTACATCAACATGTGTCCCCTCTTCTTCATGTCTCTTCTACATCAACATGTGTCCCCTCTTCTCCACGTCTCTTCTACATCAACATGTGTCCCCTCTTCTTCATGTCTCTTCTACATCAACATGTGTCCCCTCTTCTCCATGTCTCTTCTACATCAACATGTGTCCCCTCTTCTTCATGTCTCTTCTACATCAACATGTGTCCCCTCTTCTTCATGTCTCTTCTACATCAACATGTGTCCCCTCTTCTTCATGTCTCTTCTACATCAACATGTGTCCCCTCTTCTTCATGTCTCTTCTACATCAACATGTGTCCCCTCTTCTTCATGTCTCTTCTACATCAACATGTGTCCCCTCTTCTTCATGTCTCTTCTACATCAACATGTGTCCCCTCTTCTTCATGTCTCTTCTACATCAACATGTGTCCCCTCTGTGTAAAGGAACAAAGATTCTCTCTCTTTTTGATCCATTTCTATAAAAATCTGTCTGAAAATGAGCTGATCAGATTTTGGCCACTTTATGTCATTACGATGTTTTGTCTTGTGTAACCATTAACCAATCAGCANACTCAACTTAATTGACTGTATTGCTGTCAACAGCCTGAATGTCCACATCTGATTGGTGCATACCTTTCTTCAAGGCAGCCCACCTACAAACTAACCTGTTAGCACCTGCAACTTGCACAGGAGCAAAGTTCACCCACTAAATTAAGTCAGTGCTAACAGGAACATAGATTTAAGCACAAGAAAAAGGAGCAAGACATGAGCAGCATATCTAAAAAAACTAAACCGATGTCTTCCTGTTCTTTAGACATGTTTAATTGCGGTGTTTCTGCACCCAGGCTGCCCGTCACCATGCTGCTGTCACCACAACACTAACAGGAAGACACAGTTGACATGTCCTAAAGATAAGTGTTTTACGAACACTGCAGTGTGTGTTAGTCACAAAATGTTGACTCGAAGTAACCAAGAATAACAAGTAAGCAAAATTAATAAATAAAAACGATACTCTGAGGATCAGTTAAAGGGGATTCATGTCACAAAACAACATGTAGCATTTATTTATTCATATTGTAAACATCAAGCAAGTGTGCCTGTGGCTCTGGCTGGTGTACGGACTACACTGATCTGATGAACCCTCCCAACAAACAGGGTTACCCCATCGTGTGTTAACTGTCTGAGACACTGACGCCCTGCNGCAGAAGACAGAGAGCGTTTCCCAAATGATCGTGAATACCTGTCAGCGAGCAGAATTAAGCGAAGACAAATTGTAACCTTTGCTACTTACACACACACCACACATTTCACAGGAAGCAAGAAACAAACACCAATAAAAACCTTGACGCTCGGTGCATAACAAGCATGCAGTTCTTTATTTTTGCTACTCCAACACAGTTTTTTGTCTTTACCACATTGCTCCTTAATAGTATGATTTAAAGCTTTACAAAAAAACAAGAGAAAACCAGATATTTACAAAATCTATCTGTGCAAACATAATTCTTCTTTTAACGCCACTCTCCTAAAGGATTTGAAAGGCATGCATACAAATAAACTTTGGTATGTTAACAAAACTACTTATTTTTCTTAGTAGAAGCTTCTATGTACATGTGGTAACCGACTCACTTTAGTACATTTAGACAACGAGACATGTTAACTTAACAAACCGGGACCAGCAGGACACTCTGAGGTCTCTTCAGGCGTCACACAGGAGAGTGAGTCCTGTGACCGGGTGAGGCCTGAAGTGAGTCATTTTATAACAACTTTGGCAAAGAGGCACACTGAAACAAAACCTGTATTACTTATGATACCATCTGTAAAATAAATTGGCAGTTCATATGGGTGAAAATACTCTTAGAAAATAGAAGTTAACAATGCGTCTGTATACACTCAGAAAAAGGCATTTACAAGGGCTGTGTTTAATGTCCGGCAACATAAGAAACATAGATTAAATATACTATTCAATCTCTGCTTTGAAAAATAAAACAACATTTTTTTACACGGTGATTGTACATCAACTCTATATTCCCTATTCAGAGCTACAGCAAGAAAAATAGATTTTTAAACACCATTAAACTCGTCCACTTCTACTACAAAGTGGTAATGTTTTATTAGTTATAAAATAGTCTTTAACAGTAAAAACGGGAGATCTAAAGGAGATGGGTGCGAGAATGCCAGTGTCAAATAAAACAGGAAGTGGGGAGTGCATCACTTAATACTTTTATACAAAATGTTCAAAAACAGCAAACCATGACTATGCAAAAATAAAAACATGAGTAGCTCTACCTGCTAAAGCCACATTTAGTCTAGATGCCAGCAGAGGGAACCCGGTAATGTTGAGAACCCCAAAGTTTAATGATAGAAATGTATAGTACGAGTCCCTAGAACATAGAAACTGCCGGATGCTAACCTTCATATGTTGGACAATTTGCACAATTAGCATAAATTGCGTTAATTAGCATTCACTATGAGTAGTGTTGTGACCGTTGGATATACAGAGCACAAGATGAAAGTGATTACGTCATTATTACTGTGGACAATTTATCATTATATATTCAGATAGTTAAGCAATCTGTTCAATCCAATTGAGTCCTCTAAATCAGGGGTTCCCAACCTGTTTTCCCAAGAGCCCCCCCAAATGACTCCTGTTGGAAGTTGCGCCCCCCCCCCAATGTGAAGTATTTTGTTTAAGGTGGATGAAAGTGTAATTAAGGAGCACTATAGGAGTGACTTTGATGGTTATTGGACGCAGGATTCATTCATTTGGATTCCCGCTGTATGAAGAAATTAAAGGACGGAAACCAATGGAAGTGGAAACAATTCACAAAGGGATTAAACTGTTTAAAACACATGCTCAAAGTAAGCCGGATTTTGCCGATGTGTTTATGTGGATTCAAAAGTCGTAAATAATCTACAAAATGGAGGAGACCGATCTGATCGGAGCAACTGGGACAAATAATCCAACTGAAACCGGCATGGACAATAACTATGTTTTAAAAATGCGCTTATCCAGACAAGCCTGGTTTGGACACTNGTAAACGTCTAGATAGCAATGAGGGGATTGAGGCCCTCCGCGCAGACGTCCGCAGTCACGACGTCGTCAAATTGTGTGCTACCCCATGACAGACAACCTCACTCAATTAGTCTAGTCACCATCTAGCTGTGGTCGTCTCGGGGTCCGTGTGAACGAACACAATGTTATACAATTTATTTCGATGTACAACAAAACCTTGTACTTAGGGATAATTTGACTAGAGTCACATAGCAATAGGAAGTAAAACGAACGCGAACCATAAGAACCATCAAGCTCGTTCGCACTCAGTAGTAAACACGCTATCTGGGCTGAGACCTGAAGGCAGAAGACAGAGAGCGTATCCCAAATGATCGTGAATACCTGTCAGCGAGCAGAATTAAGCGAAGACAGATTGTAACCTTGGCTACTTACACACACCGTCACATTCACTCCTGGCAGTACGAGGCGCTTAGCAAATAGCACAGGCCAGAAATATTACTGCCGTGTTGACAGAGCAGAAAACACCTGTGCCGTTACAATCGTGGCCATGATGAGCTGTTAGCATTCACAGAAATATATGTAGAAAAACTGCCTTACCTGCAGCAACGCTTCAAATATCAACTTCAGTAGAGACACCACAGACGCTTCGATCCGGTGCTCAAGCTTCAGTCTAAATGTGCTCTGTAATAAAAAGGTAGCTCTTCTCCTATTCAACCAATCAGCCTGCGACCCCCTTCCTGTGGAGGCTGTACATTACACACCACAATGTGGTCAACAACAAAACCCAAAGTAGTTCTAGATAAAGGGTGTTCTCTGAGGCTACAGCATGTAGGTTAACAACGTGGTCTCAAGGAAACAGCTCCTGCAATAAAAGAATATATCACTTTCAGATTGAAGTGAGAAAGCATGACTTTACCGAGTGTGTCCTTGAGGTTCTTGACGATGGACGCCTTCCTGGCGCTGTTTTTTCTCTCCACATAGTTGGACGGCACGAAGCCCGTCTTGTTGGTGGCGTTTCGGACCCTCCACCAGGACTTGGAGTCGTCGAGGAGCCAGAGGCGCTCGCTCTTCTTGATGTCCAGCTCCTGGTCCTGCTGGGCCATGTAGTCGAACTTGGCGATGACAATCACCTCTTCCGTCATCTTGCACCCAGTACACTGGAGAAGAAAGATGTGAATGTCAGAATGGCTAGATTTTATATTCTACATTACCTAATTTCAAGCAATTAGTATTTTTATTATACAATGGCATCTGGGTCAGAGTGTGTGTCTCGAGGAGAAGTGAAGTCAAGAATGAAGTGTGCGACACGATGGCACAGTTTCGTTTAGAGTAAACCTATACAGGGTTTCCCCAGGAAATGTATATGCAGAGGTGAGAAATGCGTCAAGGTGCATTTTATTACTCAAAATGACAAGAAATTATATTTAAAAAAACCTAACCGACTGGTTTCCTCTCCATCTACCCAGCCTTCACACACATTTGACTCTCACTCTGTGCCGTTTCTCCACGCAGAATGCTTTGCAAAGAGACACACCAAAAGTTCATTTAGAAACTGTGTTTGAACATAGCGAGCTGTACCTGTACTGCATCAAAGCTGAGAACTTCAAGGGCTCCGGTACTTCTCTGTCGACCTGGGAGAAGAACAGAGACAAGAGAAATAAGAAATGTATTCTCAAAAATGTCTCAAAAACTTGAATCTGTATTAGACTTAAAGGGGACCTATCATGCAAAATGCACTTTTGTACGTCTTTTCTACATGAATATGTGTCCCCGGTGTTCCAGGGAACTCACCAAGTGTCAGAAAACACAACCCTCTCTATTTTCCTCCATACCCAAATCTCTTAAAAAGGGGCTGCAACGGATCTGATACAGACTGATCCAGATTTGAACACTTCTATGACATCACATCTCTCCTAATGCACATGATGTACTAAATTTATAAGGTTAATAACTATCTCTAGAATAAAAGTGATTAACAATTTAACAACCTGACGCACCCTCCGAGCTGTCCTGAGCACTGCATTCTAAATAGCTGTATTCTGTGACATTGTACTGCGGCTACTGACATGCATTTCTGAACTTAGACACGACACATAACACCTGAGGGGTCACATGTAGCGCGACTTCATCCGAGGCATACAACGTACTATAGCAAAGCCTAGAGTTCCGGTCGACGTCGACGACTTGGTCTGTATGCGCATCGTTATTCTTTTAAGAGCTACGTTCACTCCAGCACAGCCAGGGACTCTCAGAGCCCCACTCTTCACTGGTAGGGTACTGGTAGTCTCGTCCGCTCCGTCTCTGTAAGTTGTGCGGGAGGGAGGTGAGGGTCGCGACTTCTTTACTTGGGGTCGCACCTAAACGGACTACGGTGGGCCCAGTATTCTGGTCAACAACACTTACAGAGAGCAACAACTCGTGTTTGTTCAATACTACACGTAGCGTCGTGAGAGTTAGTATTAACAATATATTTTGCGGCCCGCCGCTAGCTAGAAAAATTTCAGAAACAACTATTCGTCGGTGACGTTTTGTTACCTACGGAGTGACCACTAGCGCCAACCGTGTATTTAGTGTCGTCGTAAACCGTATCAGACCGTGGTGCATCCTTATATATACAATCCGGGACCGCCGATTTAATTTCGTTATAGACTGTAGTATTTCACGAGTGACTTCGGTGTCGCGCGTGGAAGAGATATGACAGGGCGATAAAGGACATTAGCACATAACAAGGCGTCCGCTGACGTAGTACAAGCTACAAACTGTGTTTTCGATTTAGCAACTGAATCTGACGAAGACTCTCCTTCAGTCGGGAGACATTTACACCTATGACTCTTCTAACCGAGATGACCGAAAGACGTCGACACTCACAACTTTGTGACTCTTCTTATCAGGTCGAGTATAGACAATAAATTTCTCATTCGGTTCAACTTACCTCCCCCTTTAGTACAGACGTCTCTTATTTGCCCACCTTCACCTTCGACCTTCAAAGACGTCCTCACACTTGGATTCACTAAACCAATGCTACGAAATATGCGTTTGAGTGTGACTTGTTCACCCAAAATTTCACTGGATAGTACCGATTATTAAACTTATTATATGCACATGCTCTGGATGGATATATGTTCTGTAAAAATATCGTAAAAATAAAAAAGTTTTATGGTTTGTCTAGTTACGTAAAATCGGTAAGCGAGTAAAGAGAGTTACATTGCGTGAATAGCAATTACGTAGTACCCGACTAAGACACTCTTGTCGTGGTAGATGTCCGGACCGTATACATGATGTGCGGAGGTCCGCGAAAGGTTGCCCGTTAACAGGCACCGACAGAGGCAGGACTAACCACCTCAACCGGCTTTTTTTTACTGCAT
>NW_011338632.1:32525-39771 GCF_000735185.1 Notothenia coriiceps
AGGTGGATGAAAGTGTAATTAAGGAGCACTATAGGAGTGACTTTGATGGTTATTGGACTCAGGATTCATTCATTTGGATTCTTCCCCTGAAGAAATTAAAGGACGGAAACCAATGGAAGTGGAAACAATTCACAAAGGGATCAAACTGTTTAAAACACATGCTCAAAGTAAGCCGGATTTTGCCGATGTGTTTACGTGGATTCAAAAGTTGTAAATAATCTACAAAATGGAGGAGACCGATCTGATCGGAGCAACTGGGACAAATAATCCAACTGAAACCGGCATGGACAATGACTATGTTTCAAAAATGCGCTTATCCAGAAAAGCCCGGTTTGGAAACCTTACGGGGCAGAAGAAACATTTCTATTAAAGGAAGTCTGTCTTTTTATGCATATAATAGCTACTAACTTACATTTTTATTCAAATTAATGAACCAATTATTTTTTATATTTTATTGTAGTGTAGAGACAAGGCTTTAACTTGCGCGCCCCCCAGGTTGGGAATCACTGCTCTCCGAGACCTCCTTGCTGGCCGGGTTGATGGTGATGGCTGTGTGGGGGGCAGGGGTGGACTGGCCATTTGGCATACGTCCCGGTGGGCCGNATGTAAAAAAAAAAATGTAAAAAAAAAAAAGTCTAAATATGATATTTGGCCTCAAATCATCTGAGGCCTGGCGCCCCCCCCTGCGATCTTTGGCGCCCCCCCGCCAGGTTGGTAACCACTGCTCTAAATCTTCAAAATTGACCCAAAATGTATAAAAGTCAGCCCATAGAGTAGAAATATTGCCTCTTTCTGGTTAAAACTGGCATGTTTGATTCTGAAAAGATCAGAAATGGACTCAATTATTCCAATAACGACTCCAAAACAGTTGGAGCCAAGCCGTTTAATTATTTAACTAATGTCAACATAAGATGCTAATTAATGCTATTTAACGCAACGTCTGCAAGTTAGCATCTGGCAGTTTCTATGTGCTGGGGTCCCGTACTATACATTTAAAGGATAAAACTTTGGAGTACTCAACATTTGGGGTTCACATCAGGACTCTCTGAGCTGTAACAGACCACTGGGCGGTGAACGGGGCCTAGGAAGCGTCCTTAGCGGCGGTGGCTGTTGGGATGCAGGATTTGCCGTTGCTGCTGCCGTTGTGGGCCCTGTAGCTGGTGAAGCTGGGGGTGTGTATGGTGCGGATGCTCTTTCCACCCGGGCCCAAAGGTGTGGGCGACAGAGGGGAGGGGGAGGATGAGGATGATGAGAATGAAGAGGAGGAAGAGGAGGAGTGCACTCGACCATTCTGCGAGGAGAACGAAAGAGTTTTACCTGTGTGTTGTGAGGGGAGTTTGAGGGATCCGTTAGACAGGGAGGGGATGTGGGAGGAGGGCTGGGAACCGGAGCGAGGAAGAGGAGAGGACAGGATGGAGGACTTTGTCGCAGAGGAGGAAGAGGAAGGGTTAATGGGATTAGTAGCATCTGAGTTTGGTGCAGACTGGGGGCTGCCTTTAGGAGAGCTAGGATAAAAAGCAGGGATTTTAGAGGTGGGAATAGTAGGGGAAGTAGTTTTATGATCCCCTCCCACTCTTTTAGCACTTCCGTTAGCCTGCAAACAGAGATGCCAAAACAGAGACTGGTCGTCAAAAAAGGAAACCTGGGTCAAATGATACATGTCAAAGGCAAGACGATGTTAAAAAAACACTCTAATGCTACACACACATGATATCACTGAGACTAAATGACATGAACAGAAGGCTGCGTTTCTACGTTATTATATGAAGACACATTGAAGTTATTACCAAAACACTGCAGGAGTTAGACCGTGCGATGGCAGACAGGAAGGGTCTTTGTTAGAGTTAGGCCTCGTAAACATGGGCTGTGGGGGTGCATAGGAAGGCTGGAGAGGGTTAGATAACAGGGTGAGGAGGGGGAGCAGACAGGGGAGACGTGGCCTCCACTGAAGGTGCAAGGTGGTGAGTTGTGGCGTGGTCTCGAGGGAGAGGAAATATATCACCGTGAGGTTATTAGGAAGCGGTGCAGTGGTGGTGGGTTTGAGCAAAAAAAGGTGCGTTGTGAGAAGGAGCATAGCCGAAAAGTCAGTTAGGTTTGTTTTTCAGAGCCAAAAGCATCCTGGGATATTTGGCAACACTGTTTAGGAGCTCAGCTGTGATGGGAACTGGAGGTGTGATGAAGACAGCGTCCACTTTTCTGTGCCACTTCTTTTTTTTTTTAAGTCACCAACACAGTGAAAACCATGAGCAGTGTGGACATGCAGAAGCTTACAGTACAGTGATGTTATGGGGTAACAGTCAAAAGTCAAACATGCCTTCTTGTCAGAGCGAGAGAAACATTAACAGATCCACAGTCGTCACTTTGTTCGTGACTTTATTTATTTTTTTAAATCTCACAGCTTTGGTAGTCTTCCTCTAATCATACATGCCTCATGTTTGATTCCCCTAAGGCCCTACAGTAAAACTACCTGTCGGAACTGCCTCTGAGCGTCCTGCAGTTTTTGCGGTTTTCCTGCTTTGTCAGTAGTACCCGGCGACTGCCTGGACTTCGCAGACAAAGGGACGGGCATCCGACTAGTAGGGGACGCGACACTGGTGTTCTGCAAGGGGATCCAAACGAAAAACAAAAACAAGAAATAAAACAAAAGAAAGAAAAAAACACACACCATACAGGAAGTATGAAAAATCAAGGCACTGACAGGTAACACCTCAAACGATTTACACCAGTGAAAGATCATGCACCCAGTGGGACCCTCAATACACAGAAGGACATGCAGTCAGGGAAATATCAGAGCTTAATCATCATGAGAGTGTTTTTGATGACGCTGAAAACCACACAGGTTCAGCAAAGGAGAAGCCAGGAAGCCAACAAAAATGCCACCCCCAATCATGTCACCATGATTTCACAGAGGGGAAAAGCCACGGGGGACATTTTCCGATATTTCCTTTGGAGTGGATTAATGATTTTGTGATTTCGGGGGTTAAGTGAAGGTAAAAAAAAAGGACCCAAAGCCTCCCGATAAGAGCTAGAGAGAGACCTGTTGTACGGTAGTTTCACTGGGGACAGTGGTGGTGCTGGTAGTAGGGACTACAGGGCGTGGGAGCAGCTGGGGTTTATTCTTCTTCACCAGAATGCTTTTGCTGGGTACCTTAGGGCCGGACCCCCTGGAGGTGGGCAGAGAGGAAGACCTCTTAAGCCCCGCCCCTTCTGAGATGTTCCCATTCCCCGTGTTAGCTTCCTCCGTGGGGGAGGCCGGCCCCATCTCGCTGATGGTGGTCTCCAGCTGCTTGATGGTCTGCTCCAGGCTGTCCATCGTCTTGTAGGCGTTCTTCCGGATCTCGTCCGTCCTGAAGAGGGACTCTGAGTTCTGCCTCTTCAGCACTGCGCCCTTGTGAGCCTCTGCTAGGGATTTAGAGCGCGTGATCTCAAACCTCTTGGCCTCCTTGTGCTGCTTGATCGTACCGTCTGATTCCTCCTCGTCTTCGTACACCACCACCTGTAAGGTCTTCTTTCCGGACTTGGCGCCGGTGCGGATGGCCTGGGTGAACGCCGCCAGCTGTTTCTTAGGGAACTTAAACTTGAACTTCTTCTTTCCGTCCGTCTTGGCGTCACCGTTTGAGTTCACTCCACTGTCTGCGGGCTCAGAGATCGATGAAGACGAGGATGACAAGCTAACGCGTTCAGCGTTGAGCTGTGAAGCGCTAACGTCTTTGCCGTCAACCACCTGGCTCCCTCCTGCTTTAGCCTGCCGCCCGCTACCCTTCTCAGAGTCAGACTCCTCGCTCTCCTCCTCGATGCACTCGGCCGCTAACATCCTGTCCAGCTCCTCCTCACCTTCGAAGATGACAGACAGACGTTTGTACGCCGAACGGATGTCGATGGGCTCGTCAAAAATGATGATGACGGGCTTCTTGTTGTAGCCGTTATCATGTTGGAAATTGGGATCCATTGAGTCTTTCCCTCGGTGGCGAGCGCTACCTACAGTGACCGTCTGCACGCTTCCTTTCTTGGCGTTGACCAGGTCCTGGTACTCGCCGCAGGACAGGGCCTGCACTTTGGTGTTAGTGATCATAAATGCTATGTTTTCAGGAGGGGGAGGAGCCTCTTCTCCAGGTAAGTCAGGACTAAGACTGTCCTCCTCGTTAAAATCCACGTAGCTCGCTTTAGGCGGATCCTCACTGTGAGCCTTTTTTAGTGAACTTTTTGGCGCCACCTTAACGGTTTTGGTCGTGGCCACAGGCTCAGGTATTATATTCTTACTTGAAGAAACATGCTGCAGGACAGATTTACTTTTCTTTTCAGTGTTAATTTTGTTGAGGATTTTCCCCTTCTCCATTTCTACGCTGCTCTTCAAGGACTCGGAGCGTTTCATTTGCTTCCTTGGAAGTTTGAACCCTTTCAGTCCCACAGGTTTGGGGGATATCGGTGGAGGTGTTATAGGAGATTTTGGTGGTGAAGACGGTTGTGGCTGCTGACTTGGAGAATTGTCGTTAACATTGACATTTGACACCTGTGATGGAGGCTGTGCGGTCTCTCGGTGTTCGTGGATCTCCTCCGTTCCGGACAGCGTTGGATGCTCTTTGGGAATCTGCCCGGTCACATAGTAAATGACCTGGAAAATGAATGAGTAGCTGTTTAATATCTCTTTTGATATTGCACATATACATGAATAAAATGTTATTAAGAGAAAGCGAGTCCTACCCCTTGGCTCTGTCGGAGAGTTGTGTTCCCATTTTCATCTGTGTCGGGATCTTTATCCTCCCGTGTGGACTCTGAGCTCTGCTAGGACAGTGTGTGAAGGAATAATATTACTCTGCGACTTGTGTGTAGGGTGGCTAAGGGTTAAGTGTGAACTCATATGGAGTTTGCAGTAGAATTGGCACTGCATTAAAAATATATACAGTATGTAGACTGATACACCATCAGACGTCACTTTAATATGCTGTCCTGGTATTAAATGCATGTATATCAAAATGCATGCAGGAAACATATTACTGTTAAGACTATAAGCCGGTTTATTTAATAACAGCCAAACAAGGTTATTTCTGAAGGCTAAATCCCTACCTGTACTTTTTTGCACTTTCACGTCATCTAGAGACTACTAATCTTTATACACTTAGTTTCCTGTCTTTTCATTAAGTCTACATGTTTATACCATGCTGGCAATATTTGTTGTTTTGTTATCTATTACTAGTAGCTTAACATGTACTTAACTTATACTTACTTTTAGATCTCATGTTCTAACTTGGATGTGCACTTGATACATCAATTGAATAAATAAATCATTTTAAATGTGCAAAGGTTAACCCTATATGTGAAGAAATATAGGGTTGTGCTACGGTGGCCGACAGGTGCAGACGTGCTATAACAGCCCAAAAGAAATGTCATTCTGAGAAACACACTGCAGTTTCATAAAATAACACAAATGTGCCAAAACACATGCATGTGTGTTAGGCCGTTGAAGCGCGTTTGCACCTGTCTGCCACCACATTGTGCTGGTTATATACAGTAGGTGTGAAGCCGGGAGAGCAAACTGGAGTGAAGTTGAAAAGAGAAACAGAAAAGTAATCCCTGGGAAAAAAGTGGGGAGAGTAGCATGCAGAGTGGCCGGACTGACCTCTAGTGAACCAAGTCTGCTAAAACAGGATGTGTCTGCAAAGTGAGCTTTAACGTTTCTCTCATTACCAATCAGTTTGTGCATGAAGGAGGTAATTAAAGAAAGACACAAGACGATTGAATTGCCTGTAGAACACAGTGCCGTGGTCTTTATTGATAATTAAATCAACACACATCATTGTCTGGTCAAGGCGCACAAAGGACACTTTTTTATGCAGACTTAATCCTGAAATATATTCAAGCGGAGATATCCAGCAGAATCAAAAGAGGGAAGGAAACTGAGGCAGCAAGGAAAGGAAGTGTTTGTTGTGGAGGAAGCTGTTACAGGATTCTCTCGAGCCAAAGCAAGGGTGCAGAAGTTTGTGGAAGTGTTAAGGCAGCCATCGAGTGTCAGACAGTGGGCAGAGGCAGGCAGTTAGGAGGGTGGCTGCACGGCGAAAAGTATTTTACCTTTTTCTCTTTGAGAGGCATTAAGGGCCTCAGCTCTCTGATTTGCGGATCAATTCGAGAGGTGGGTTCTACCAAATGTTTCACCCCTACATCCTTAACTGTGCACATCTGGAACACCTGAAGAGTGGAGAAAAGTGAAGGGGAGATGGGAACTTTGAGGAGGGAAGAGAAGTATCTCCCGAGAACCACCAGGGGATGAAATGAGAGACCCACTCCCGCAGTGCAGAAATCAAACAGAGACCTATTGACCGGTCCTGATTGCATGTCTGAGGGACTGTGTGTGTGTGTGTGGATGCTTGAGTGGAAGTATGCTTTTTACCTGAAGCTCAGCCATGATTTTGTCCCCTTCGTCCTCCTCTTCTGTGGGAACAGTGACGGGGGGAGGGGTGGCCGGCTTGGGCTTCGTCTCTGGAGGGACCTTGTTGGGTTTGGGTTGGGGGCTGGGAGGTGGTGTGTCCTCTTCACCCTCCTGTTGGAAATTATGAGAAGGAAAATATTTTATTAGTACTTTTTCCAACCATGTAATGCTATGCTAAGCTAAACGGATTGCTTCTCATCAGTACAAACACATATTTTAAAGATAAAAAAGCGATATTGCTCCGTGATTCTTTTCTCATTCTAATTACCAGCAGCTGCAGTCGTATATGACGTCAACTTTACAAAGGCTGGTTTAAATAAATGATATAATAATACTTATTGTGGGGGAAACTACTGAAGCAATTGGAGTCAGGACTCAGAGAGACACGAGGAGAGCTGGAGCTCTGATGGAGTCAGGACTCAGAGAGACACGAGGAGAGCTGGAGCTCTGATGGAGTCAGGACTAGAGACACAGAGAGCTGGGCTGATGGAGTCAGGACTCAGAGAGACACGAGGAGAGCTGGAGCTCTGATGGAGTCAGGACTCAGAGAGACACGAGGAGAGCTGGAGCTCTGATGGAGTCAGGACTCAGAGAGACACGAGGAGAGCTGGAGCTCTGATGGAGTCAGGACTCAGAGAGACACGAGGAGAGCTGGAGCTCTGATGGAGTCAGGACTCAGAGAGACACGAGGAGCAGAGAGACACGAGGAGAGCTGGAGCTCTGATGGAGTCAGGACTCAGAGAGACACGAGGAGAGCTGGAGCTCTGATGGAGTCAGGACTCAGAGACACGAGGAGAGCTGGAGCTCTGATGGAGTCAGGAC
>NW_011338633.1:0-15146 GCF_000735185.1 Notothenia coriiceps
CACACACACACACACACACACACACACACACACACACACACACACACACACACACACACACACACACACACACACACACACACACACACACACACACACACACACTCTTTGGGATGAACCGTTGACCTATTTGAACTTTCCCTGCTTTAGATCTTTGGCTTTTTCTCGTTTTTCCTAAACTTTTTTCCCTCTTCTTTGCTAAAATGTGGATGAGTTTTGAGGCCAGAGGGAATTATGAGTTGCTGCTTGTTGACGGATGAGCAAATAGATGCTGAGGTGTCACTTATCCATGACCTGGACTTGCTCCGACAAGACTCTTCCCCACCCACCCACCTACTCACACTCTCACTTTGGCTGATGCAAACACGAACATGTTATCAGGCTGTTTTGTGTTCTGAATGTTAATAAATAACATTTCAACGTGTAGCTGGATTTATTCAGAATGTTTCCACAGTGGAATACCATGTCTTCTCTTCCAGGTTTGAGGGTCAGTGAGTGTGTTTTGGCACTGATACCCCAGAGTGTCTTCACACTGTCCACTGTGCTCAGTACTGTTCTGATCCCCCCGCCCAACAAAACGCCACAACCTTGCAGCAAAGAGCACAAAGCCCTGGGAAATCTCTGCAAAGGCCAGATCGCTGCAGCACGGAGGGAATGCTAAACATGTCGCAGCGCCATTCGTATTCGAACTTGCCCTTGAGCGGAGGATCTGATTGGCTGGAATGCTCGGCAGGTATGGGGAAGTGGACTTTCCAAAATGTTTCCGTGGAAAGAACTGATTTGCATTCTTACGAAATAAGGGTTGAGCTGAGGGAGAAAGAAAGAGAGACAGCAATCTGAACATCATATCTAGCGGGGAATCATATAGTGTTGTTCAATCCTGTTGAACTGAGTCCTCTCTGTGGTACGAGGATTCTCTGGAAGACAGCGTTCCTGCACATTTTCACTTGTCAGACCTTTTCGAATGAAGTCTCACATCCCTATTCAGCCCACACACACACACACACACACACACACACACACACACACACACACACACACACACACACACACACACACACACACACACACACACACACACACACACACACACACACACACACACACACACACACACACACACACACACACACACACACACTTCTGCTTACAATCCACACTTGGGGAGTGTCTCCAAGGACGATGAGTTGTTTGTCTCAACAAGAAAGTGAGGCCGAGGCGAGAAAGTACAAATGATTTACTCTGAAAAGGCATTAAAAGTTCGGTCTAGTATAAACTTGCAAACATAAAAGAAACTGTGTTCTGAAACTGTCAGAGGTTGTGTACAGGATTACGTGTTCACAGACACAAGGAGTTATATTAGCTGTTCACTCCTTAGAAACGGCTTTGGAGGCTCTGAGAGTTGCCAAGCCACCCTTCAAACTGTATGTAGTCAGTCCTATCAAAACGTTAATACAATACTAAAAAGCGAAATCCTCGCTTGTGAATATTTCATACCAGCAACGTGAGTTTGTGAACTGTTCAACACTCCAATACAAGGTTTGAGTACATTTACGCAGGCAGAAGACCAACTATCAGGATCATACTGAACCAGATGAGTTTCTGGCAGTCTGTGTATTGTTAATTGTTGTATAGTCTAAGCTACTGTAAGATATTTTATTGAGTGAGTTTAAGTTGCCTCTGGTGAATAGTAAAGGTGTGTATAAGTGCAGGGCGTTGATTGTGACGTATTACAGAGAATGTGGTAGTTCTTGTAGGATTAACAAAGTTTGTTGTCATACTTCAGAGACTCTGTTTTCATGTATGTTTTATGTCTTTTCCACACAACATGATCGGTTGATGCCTTTATTTGCACTGAGAAAACTTGAACAAAATAGACCTTATTCCATAAAGTTAAAATACTGAGTGAAAGTATGAAGAGAAAAACACAGTTTGAAAACAAACATAGACTTGCAAATGAAATTGCGATCTTACGCAGCGTCCACACGGCGGCGTGCGTTGAAGCTTGCCGGCGGGCGTGTCTGGAACTCGACCAACAACCAATCACATGAATCTCCCGCCCCTGACACACAAGCACGTGGTTTGATTGGCTAGAGCTTGTACTGGCATATGATTTGATTGGCTGACGCTTCCGTTGAAGCTTCAAAAGTGGAACATTGCTCAACTTTTGAAGCGAGCAACGCGAGCAAAGCGAAGCGACGGAACCACAATGCAGTTCGGCAAAGCGTGAGGTCACCCCATTCAAAGTGAATGGGCAGAAGTCTCGAAGCTTCAACGCACGCCGCCGTGTGGACAGGCCGTAAGAGTATTTGTTTTAAACTTATTTAACTTTAATACTCCTGTACTAGGAGACAAACTATTTTGTATTAAACGTCCAGTTGGTGTTTGGGTACTGGACCTTATTGCGATGACAGGGAGGCGCTGCAGCATCCTTTAAAGTGAAGCGGCTGAAAAGAGCTTCAGTTTAACGTTTCCACAGCGGCTGCCAAAGCCTTGACACCGACACCTCCCTGCAGCATGGATACACTCACAAAGAGGAGAAACAGTCCAACAAAGAGGGTTCCCACAAGCAGAGGGCAACGGCCGGCACTCTGCAAACATGCAGCAAACCTCTAGGTGGACATGCTCTCTCTCTGCAGACACTTTACATACTATACAGAGGTGGGGGGAGTACTCAGATCTTCTACTAAAGTAAGAGTAGAAGTACCAGAGTGTAGGAATACTCTGTTCCAGTAAAAGTCCTGCATTCAAAATGTTACTCAAGTAAAAGTAGAAAAGTCAAAATATAGTGAAAGTAGTCCTTGTGCAGATTGGTCCATTTCAGAATAATAGATATGATATNTAGCAACAGTACAAGTACTCATTGTGCAGATTGGTCCATTTCAGAATAATATATATGATATGTTTTATAATGATTGATCATGAAAGTGTTCTCAAAGCTGGTAAAGGTGCAGCTAGTTTGAATGACTTTGTATACTGCAGGGTAGCTTGTGGATTTACTCCAGGTGGAACTAAAGTCTGATTCAACACTTGATTATATTTCACATCATTCATCCACATCTGTGAAGTAACTAAAGGTATTAGTATATTAGGTATAAGTCCTCCCTCCAAAATTGTACTTAAGTGTACAGTACTTGAGTAAATCTACTTTACACCACTACACCTATATGATGTTCTTTACACTCTAGTTGATATGGCTATATGATGATTGGTAGCTGTGATATTAAGGCAAACACATATGGTATAAAGTGACATTATAATCACAGTTTGTTGTGCTGAATGTGAGAAATGCTTTGGTGAGATCACATGATGTTGGCAGTGATTGAATGTAACCGCGTCTCTACACAGTTCCTCCTCTATTCTTGGCCTTTTTTCAAGCCATCACTATACATCCCAGCAGCTCGACTTAAAGCCCTCGAGCTTAACTTAACTTAAGTGCCAACAAAGAATTGATTCTCTGTCGAACAGTAACAGCGTCAACAGTGCTCGGAGGTGCTACTTTATAACTTAGCTGCATCAAGGTCGAATGAAAACGTTCTAAACACTTGTTTGGATCGTAATGACGTAGCATTGCTTCTAGTTCATTTGTTTTGTGAAGATGAGCTCAAAGACACTTAGCATTGCTAATTCTGTAAGGAATACAGCTGAGAATGGAAGAAAGGGTTTTAAATATGTGGTTGTTATAGTGTCACAATTCCGGAAATTGGGATTTTGTGGCTTATTTTTGTTATACAGTAGATAATGGTAAATTCAACATGATTTTTGATTGGACTAAACAATAAGGCTGATGTCACTTTATTATTGTCAATACTTTCTTATATATTAATTCATATTCATTGAATTTATCCACAACAATGTTGATACTCTGATACTCGAAATCCTCTTGACTAACATTTGGAATTAGAGCTTCTTTCATTTCTTTTAGCTGACATTTAAAGGTATGGTAGGTAATTCACTTCAGAAACCCTTTTTGTTATATTCCATGGAATGCTCTTAACATCCCGATAGCAATGAATACATTAAATGCTTTGACAATAAAATAAAAATAAAATGTCATCTGTGGAAGCCGTGGCGCTGTAAAAAGCACGACCAATCATCTGAGCCGGCCCAACTAAAATGACTGGATGGCCTACCTGCCTGTCAGCCTTCCATCTGTGCACAAACTTATCTCGTGCCCTCATTGGTCATGTGCGCGTTCGTGTGTGTTGGAGGAGGGGCTCTGTAAGGAAGTCTGAAGGAAGGGGCAGTTTTTTTCGGTTGTGTATTTTCAAATTCTAGCGCACTCGAGCTGGTTTCTCCATTCTTACCTACCCTACCTGTAACTCCTTCTTTTACATTACATGTCACTTGTTAGTCGTTTTATCCAAAGCGACTAACAAACTCAATACTGTGGACAATCCCCACAAAAGCAATTTGGGGTGAAGTGTCTCAGGGACACAAAGACATGCTGACTGCAGTGGGATTTGAACCTGTGCTCCCCTGATCCCAACACCAACGCACTAACCCACTACGCCACACGCCTCCTCCGCCTTCTTGACCGTAAACTCAATATATTTTTGTTTTTGACAGACATTTGACGATGTCATCATGAGCGTGCAAAAAAAGACTGATCAACATTTAAAAAAAAAAAAATGTTAGTTGGAGCCGTTCTTCTCAAATCATAAACAAACTCTCAGGCAGGAAATACAAAAGTTTTTTGCGTGTTTCATGGCATGGGTTAACATCTGCAAACGGTATTTTCCTGCTCTCGCAGATGTCGAAATGATTCGGTCTACCCACTTTATAACGAGGTTAGGTGATGACGATGTCAGAGGTTAGAGGTTGGAACAGTTAGAATAAAGTGCTCTTGCACCAGTTCTCTCCTCTTGTGGTCTGCTGTTTCACCAGATTGGAGACATTTCCAGCAGCTCCACCCATGTCTCGATTGGTCCCACATCAAACCTACGCCTGTGGTGTGGTCAGAGCCCCATGAATAGACCCTGAAGGCCTGCTGCTGCATGTAAGCTGTGTTTGGCCTGCAGAGAACAGCATATTCATCTCCTCAGTATCATTCGGAGCGCTATGATTACAGTAAAGCCTTTGTATACTGTATGAGTATGAAATGAAGGACACGTGTGCATGACGCAGCGACTCAGCCCCGGTAATGCCAGCTTTTCCCAGACTCGTACACAATGCCACCCAGCCTGACCAAATATAGCGAGAGGAATAAAGAGGTGCAACCCATAACAAAGAGATAAGCAATGGCTGAGCAGGCGGAACGGCCAGCTACTCCTCTGCACTTCCTGAACAAACAATACAAGACTTTGGTGTATCCCCGCCCCTCAAGGCCCTGAGCGAACAGCACAGAGAGACGTTCTGCCGCTACTTCCTGTGTCGTAGCTGCTTCCTTCTGAAAAGGGTTCCGGATGATAGGAGCTTCCTGTCTGAAGTTGTGAGACAAAGTTGCATAAAGGAGGCTGGGGAGTAAAACAGGAATCTGTGACCAGGTGGCTTTAGTCAAAAAGGTTATTTGGCTGAGATGATTTTCTCCTCATAAATGTATGAGCAGGAAACATTGGTGACATCCAGAAACTGATTTTTTTATCACCTCAGAAATTGGTATAATTGCTTGTCAACCTTTATCTTTTGAGTGCCCTAAACGTTTGAGTCAAATTGAATCACAAACAATCTGTTTACGTGATAAAACACTACGATTAAATTAAAGCTTTTCAGAATGCTGCAAATCTTAAAAAGTGGCTGGTTGCTCAACCTGTTCAGGGCTTATTAAGTACCTCTTAGCCCCAATTACAACGTTTTCAACCGACCACATTTTAGTTTTCAAGCAAGCATGGATGGAGCTTCCTTTGGATTAGAATATCTGGGCTTTTTCCACCTTATTAAAAAACAAACACTTCCTAAATCATACAATGGGACAAGAAAAACTTGATCCGTATTTCCCTGTGATTACAACATAACTAACACGTTGCCTGCAATGTGCCCGCCAACTTTCTGCAACGGTGCACAGCTCTGGTGTTGACATGAAGAAAATAAATAAGGTTAAAGCCTGGCAAGAAAAAAACAGAGACGCCAGAAAAAGCACGTCACAGAGGATCAACCGGTCAGACCAGTTCAGAGGAGATGAAGTCATTCAGAGCTGGTGGAGCTGAGTTTGTTCAAAGTGCAGAAAGTATTAAGGACAAATGTCTCCTATACCTGCATTATTTTCCAGACAAAGGAGGGAAGTTCATAGAAAACAAATTGAAAAGAAACTGGTACAAAGAACTAAAGTAGGACAGCGGTTTTCCGAAACTCTGTTAGCAGCACACAGCCTTATAAACGATGATCTCATCTCCTTAAAATGTGTGACCTGGGCCTCAAGACCTCCACTATAGCTTCAGGATATCCACACACACACATTCACACACATGTTCCACCACTGTAACCTGATCAGCGTCAACGACAGAAACAACAAATACAAATTAAACCCTTTGTCAAAGTAAACACTCCTTTATGCTGGTGTGTGTATCTATAAATAGCATTCCTCACTCCATATAAAAAGGTCTTCTCTGGAGCTCGTCAGGAAGGAACCACAAGAGGTGGACTGTTTGTGTGCAGAGGAACAGCAGGGAACATTATTTCATAGGAGCTTGGTCTCTAACTTGTGTTGGATGTTAGCCATCTTTTGAGCGAGCTGCTAAGACCCCATTTACACGAGAACGTTTGCGTTTACGCACCAAATTTGTTTTCAAAAAAGTCTTCCGTTCACACGCATTCGGCTCATTTGACGTGTCCGTTCACACGAGACCACTGGAAACGCTGTAGTACATATGCCGGGCCTGTAAGTGGCGCTGTACTTCTGCCACAAAATACACCAAAAGCAGCGAAGAAGACCCCCGAGCAATGTTGCCTGGTTGTCCTTCTGTTTATGCCCCGCGGTGGATTTAGCAACATGTAGTTCACGTAGTTCTCCATGTCCACTTGTTGCTGATGGTTGTGGTAGAGGAGCTGTAGATTTTGCACTAACATCTGTAGTATGGTCAGTAGCTACTGACAGTAGCTACTGACCATGCTACAGCAGTGAGCAGGAGAGGTGGGGAGAGGCGGGGCTATGGCTTCATCGTTATCAGTAAATTATCGTATAGGGCGTACACACTGAGCCGTTTGGCCCCCCAGAGCGTTCCATTTGCAGATCTATCCACCTTGGGACCCGTTATTGTTTGCGGGGTCCGTTTCCGCGTTTCCGTTACGGCCTCGTGTGAACGAACGGGCTATACGAAAGAGAAAAGTTGCGGATACAAACGTTTGCGTTATCGTGTAAACACCGCCTAAATCTGGCAGCAGTTGTCAAAACAGAATCGTTTTACATAAACTACATTTCTTAGCACGTAATTGTAGGGAAATACGGCAACTGCTGCTTTGACGTTTCTGGGGGGCGAGATGCAAAAACACTGCCAGAGGGGAAATGTACATCTATGCAACGGCCGAGATGATTGAACGACTCGACAAAGATGGAATCAAACCTCGACTTCCTCCACCGACGAGACCAGAAAGGACTCGTCTCTCTGTCTGCACCAGCAACCACAGCTCTGGACGGGGCTGACACGCAGTGCATTCTGGGAGTGATCGGTGGCAGTGTGTCTGCCAAAGGGACCAAAACTGTGCTGATGAAGGGGGAAAAATCTCTCAAGACCCCCCTTTCTCAATCAGCCGCCCAGAACCAAAGACTCTGACAGACTGACACGCATCAAGAGAGCAACGCTGCATTTATTCAGAGGCATGAAGGCAGCAGCAGATCTGAGTGAAGTCCCCGAGTGTCTGGAGACAGCAGTGACGGATGATGGATGGAAACACCACGTCTATAAGTGTGTATTCTTGACATTTACCCACAGCTCTTACCTTCTAGTTGGAGATTTACGTCCCTAAAAGAAGGCTAAACCGGAACACTCAATCCTACCAGTGTCCATTCAGCTTCTCAACAAACATATGTACTGAAGAGCTTAAATGTTGGCCATTGTGCAATAACACAATAAAGTATCAATAGCTTGTGGCCACATCTCTGTTTAATTCTCTTCTGCTCCATAGTGTTGTGAGCTCCACTGAACCCACTTTCACAGATCAAGGAGTTTTACTTTTCAGCACCATTCAGGACTTAGAATAATAAACCACATTCCACATACAGCTTTTCTGGCTAAAGCTCTATTTTTAGCCACATTACTGCGAAATAAAACCTCTCACAATTCTGTAGAGGAGATTTACTTCCAGATCAGGGCTGCGAGTAATTAGCCCCCCACACCGAGGAGGACCATAAACTCAAGAGCTGCTTCTCCTTCACATGTTTTTCAGATGATTGTGCGGAGATATGGGGCTTCCCAGTGTGATATCTACTCGGCACCCTCAGGCAGAGCTTCATTTGATGTTGTTTTCACCTCCTGTCCATCTTTATACCTCAAAATCAGTAACATGCATCCAGATTACATCGCTGACAGGAAGCACTCAAACATAACATGGCCGGGGGTCACACACTGGCCACCCAGGACATGAACACACACACCGTCACATGCACAACACATTATGGATAATGCAGCAGAGCAATGGAGTCTGAACATGGGAGGGATTTGGATGCTGAAAATGACATCAGAGTAATACGCCTGCTCGTGGTCCGACCGGAGGTAAATTCTTCCACATGTGAAAGTGGAGGAGACCCCGTTTCTCATTACAGGGATGAAAAGTAAACAATATGAAGTCAACTCAGTTCTCTGCCACGTAGCTCTGCGATTAAACTAATAACTTACTTCTCATGGTGCAGAGTTTTTCTTCTGTTAAACAATGTAAGAGCTAACAGATGTCTAAGTTCGGTGCATGTGGGTCTTTTTGTCACCAAACACAGAGAGCTGTAGTTTGCAAAGAGCTCTGGATATTTAAGTGTCTGATTAAAGATATCATCAGTGGCCTTAACTCGTGTTTATCTCAAGGAAAGAACCGTGTGGCGGCCCTTTAACAGATGCAGCAAAAGCTATGAGGCTATTATACCACAAATTGTCAAATCCTTAGAATCAAGAAATGCATTATTTTACGTTTTTTGCTTATTTTTCAGCTTTTGTGGCAGTTATGTATGTTGATACTTAAAGGGGACCTATCATGCAAAATGCACTTTTTGATGTTTTTATACATAAAGATGTGTCCCCGGTGTGTCGGGGAACTCACGCAGCGTCAGAAAATAAAACCCTCTCTCTTTTCCTCCGTACCCAAATCTCTAAAAACGGGGGAACAACGGAGCTGATCCAGATTTGCATCCGATGTGACGTAATATCTGAAATGTGGACCCACGGCCCTATCAGAAACGTTGCTATCAGAAACAATGTCCGACTGTTTTGGACGTAATATGGTCGGTGTTTAAATTAGCATCGCTAACACTCAGAGCTAACCTGTACTGGAGAGCATGTGTGTGAAGAAGCAGGAAATAAAAAGGAACTCACCTTGTGGTATAACCGGCAAGAGAGAAAGCCTTTGAGCTCCATACTGTTTCAGAGAGAATCCTTGATAATCCATGATATGTAATTTCATCACCACAGTATTTAGTTTAGACAGTAGCTGCCGGGTTTTATTTTTATCAATTTTTTTTTAAAGCTTTATACCCCAAATCAGCACTTTTGAAACAGGAAGTGAAATAGAGGGATATGAGGCATGGCTAGAATGGGTGATCTGTTTGGTATTTTGAGCAAAACACTTCATAGACATGTTTTTTATATATTTTTATAGATCTGAGACCTATGCTATTGCCTAAAAATAGCATGATAGGTGACCTTTAATATATCTTCATGCTTTATGCAAACTGTGTTATTGTGTCACTACAGCTTTACATGAAGAAGCCTTCCTTTAATGGTGACAGCCCAGACAGTATCTCTTTCTAATACACCGTTATTTAAGTCATCACTTCAAGGGTGACTAAAAAGAAAAACTGCTGACAGGAAACACAAATATGTAAGTGACTATGTTTTGATTTAGTTAATTGAATGTAAATGCGTGAGAGAGGAAAGCTTTTGATGGTGTGTTTCATCTGATAGTCTGTTGCTCTGTGTCGCAGTCTGGCAGCTTCTCTCTGGAGACGACAAAGAGAGGGAGACTCCCAGTCTGCTCAGAGTGCATACTCAAACAGACGGCTGGTCAGTGAGTCTGTCCACCGCCAGACATCAGAACTGTAACCATAATTATCAACCAGATGGCATTGTGCAAACATCCAGCACTGCAGTTCTTACTTTACTAGTAGGTTGTCATTGTATTGAGTTTATTCTTTACCCAATATTAAATGTCCCCTATTATACTGTTTTTCATCAATATATTATAGGTCTCAAATATATACAAAACATGTCTCTGAAGTTTTTGGCTTCAAACACCAAACAGATCATTGCAGCATTACCCATAATCCCCTCTGTTTCAGCCCTGTTTCCAAAGTGCTGATTCTCTGTCTGTTACTTTAGATGAAAATAAGGAGCCCCTCCCCACGCCCCTCTGAGAGAGATTTGGTTACAAAGAACTCAATAGGCGCGTTCACACCAAGTACTTTTCCCACAAAGGTTCCTGAGAACTCTTTAGTTCTCATGAACTAAGTACAGATCGCGTTCACACCGGAAATTAGTTCCTGGGGGTGGATTAGGCAAATGAAGCCGCTGACGTCACTTCTTCTTCTTCTGCTGCTGCTGCTGCTTTAGGTTTACTGGCAGGCCGCAAACAACTTCACGGCGTATACTGCCGCCCAAAATCCCCGGCCGGAAGTCCCCGGAGTTAGGGACTGGCTTCAGTAGAGGATAATAAAATGGCGGCTTCACAAAAGTTTTTGGGAGTTTGACGGGGCGTGGTTTGCATTCCGCCCAGCCAATCAGACACAGGAACCTTTNAGCTGATTCTCTGTCTGTTACTTAAGATGAAAATAAGGAGCCCCTCCCCACGCCCCTCTGAGAGACATTTGGTTACAAAGAACTCAATAGGCGCGTTCACACCAAGTACTTTCTCCACCGCTCCCATTCTCATTTTCAGACAGGTTTTTATAGAAATGGATCAGGACAAAAAGAGAGAGAATCTTTGTTCCTGAAACTTTCAGAGTCTCTTTCCACAGAGGGGACACATGTTGATGTTGAAGAGACATGAAGAAGAGGGGACACATGTTGATGTAGAAGAGACATGAAGAAGAGGGGACACATGTTGATGTAGAAGAGACATGAAGAAGAGGGGACACATGTTGATGTAGAAGAGACATGGAGAAGAGGGGACACATGTTGATGTAGAAGAGACATGAAGAAGAGGGGACACATGTTGATGTAGAAGAGACATGAAGAAGAGGGGACACATGTTGATGTAGAAGAGACATGAAGAAGAGGGGACACATGTTGATGTAGAAGAGACATGAAGAAGAGGGGACACATGTTGATGTAGAGGAGACATGTAGAAGAGGGGACACATGTTGATGTAGAAGAGACATGGAGAAGAGGGGACACATGTTGATGTAGAAGAGACATGGAGAAGAGGGGACACATGTTGGTGTAGAAGAGACATGAAGAAGAGGGGACACATGTTGATGTAGAAGAGACATGAAGAAGAGGGGACACATGTTGATGTAGAAGAGACATGAAGAAGAGGGGACACATGTTGATGTAGAGGAGACATGGAGAAGAGCATTTTGCATAATAAGTCCCCTTTAAGACATAAATAAAAGCACAACAATAACTTCCAGATCGATCTACACAAATACTCAACCCTCTCCCTCCTGTGGCTGTCTCACCTGAGGTTGCAGCAGGTCAGGGTCTGAGCAGCGAGTCGGGGGTAGATCTGCAGGAGGTACGAGCGGTCCTCCAGGTCGATGGGGCTAGCTGGACCGCCGCCCCCCCCTCCTCCACCTGCGTTCGTTGCCATGGTGGCAGCGCCATCTCTGACACTCATCCTGGGCCAGGGGGAGTGGCCTCAGCATGCCGCGCCCAGCGCCTCCTCTCACCACGCAGCACCTGCAGACACACGGGCATTATCATCAGGGGTCATAGGTCACTTTGCTTTTATACATTCATACTGACAAGTGAGGCTGATCATTTTCCATTAGGGGTCTTACTTTGCTTAAATGTTTCACGTAGTCTTTTTTTTTTACAATAAAATATAAATAAATGCAAAAATGCAAAAGCCAAAGAGCATAATAAATCAAATGAATTCAATTTTTTACTCAGAAATTATTAAAAAAAAGTAAAACAATATTTTATATAAAATCTGTACAAAAAAATACAAATATGTAAAATTCAACAAAAAACAAAATCGCAATAATATATATATAAAAGTACAAACAAATATATTAAAGAATATGAAAGTGTAGGAATGTGCAAATAAAGTATGAAGAATAAACGACGTCAAACAGAGAAAATCTCAAAATGCACAATTTTTTATTTTGGTTTAATCAAACAGTAAACAAAGCTGAAGATGTATTTAAATCGTAGCGTTATTATTCATTTCAAATGTTCTATAGATTTAGTGATAATATCTAGGGTTGCAAAGGGGCGGAACATTTTCGGTAAATTTCCATGAGAAGTTAAGCTGGGGAATTTTGGAAATATTCCATATTGGAAACGTATGGGAACTGAGGGTAATGTAATCTAATTGTATCATATCCAAGCATAAATATAAACATTTTTGTTTTGTCATAAGAGAACATCCATGCAAAATGATACGATTAAAAACATGACATTTCAACAGATTTATTTGTAAGTAGAACAGAACAAGTTTTAATTATTTTATTGAACAATCATTTGTTTCATTGAAGAACAAAAACATCAATGTTGAGTTAAATATTACTCATCCCCCCAAAACCCACTCATTCAAAAATGTGCTTTGGGCTCAAGAGTGTGGTCCAGTCTTGTAGAAATCATCTGTGCATGTGATGGAGGAATGCACAGTGCCTGTAGGGGGTGTGGTCTCAATAGTCATGCAGTAAGCAGTGTGCTATGTGCATGTGATGGAGGAATGCACAGTGCCTGTAGGGGGTGTGGTCTCAATAGCCATGCAGTAAGCAGTGTGCTATATGCATGGGATTGAGGAATGCATAGTGCCTGTAGGGGGTGTGGTCTCAATAGCCATGCAGTAAGCAGTGTGCTATGTGCATGTGATGGAGGAATGCATAGTGCCTGTAGGGGGTGTGGTCTCAATAGCCATGCAGTAAGCAGTGTGCATGTGATGGAGGAATGCATAGTGCCTGTAGGGGGTGTGGTCTCAATAGCCATGCAGTAAGCAGTGTGCTATGTGCATGTGATGGAGGAATGCATAGTGCCTGTAGGGGCTGTGGTCTCAATAGCCAACAGTGCAGTGAAAATGTTCAAATATAACAAACTTGTATTCATATGTTTAGCAAGCTTGATAGGACAAAGGCCTCACAAATACTCTGTAGCTAATTCATAAGTTCTGTTTTTCATATTGGCATTACACCAGGGTAAAAGGAGGCTCCCTAAGGCAACAGCTAAAAAACCCTCTGTAGTTACAACATTTGGTATAAGAGAGGAGGGACTGACTGACAATGAGCTATTCTCTCCAACAAACACTCAGCACTAATGTAATGCCAGAGGAAACACAGCGAGATAATGAAAGCGTTCCAATACAAACCTCTCTGAAAGCCTAAACAATGACTCATCGCAGCTTAGAGCAAATATTTTAAAATGCAAACAAAATAGTTGCTTTTCAAACAAAATCTCCGACCTCATGGGAAGCTCATCCTTTGGATTGGGCAATCTGGACATAATTTAACTCTGCTAGAGATGTTTGTCTTATATTAGGCTAGATGCAAGAGGCACTACAAGAAAAATACATTTGATAGAATACACAGCTTGTAAATTATCACCAGAGTATTTGTGAAGGCCATCAAGTTGCCTTAACATCTCTCTTTGTAATCAGTGGTTCATCATAGAAATATGTTAAACTCTGTAGAGTACAGTGTGAAAAGAAACCACACAAAACATTTAGCAATCACCACTGAAATGTGGAAATATCAGACGAGATATGTGGGTGAGAAGTCACAAACTGTAACCGTCCTCAGATAAGTGAAGTGATGGTTGCTATGCTAAAACCACAACTAAACAAACTATAAAGTAAACTATATACTAGATATTTGGATTCTTAGACATTCTACTGAGAGAAATGCTTCAATGTAGTGAATGTAGATAGTTTCCAATTTGTGGTTTTCCTTGTATCTAAAAATAAAGACAAGAATATTTCCACTGCTTAATGAAACACATGGGCCCGGGTTAGACATGCATTACTCTAAAAACACTGCTGTGCATTGTTATCACAACACTTATAAATAACTTCACCACTGAGAGTTTACCGTATGCTACGTCTGCAGATGCTGCTCAGAAAACTGAATCCTTCCGCTTGATGATAGCAACCAGGACAGCAAAACAGAGAAAACTCTCACCACAAATGGTGTAATGAGCATGTGTGTTATTCACTCCCACAGACAGCAGGACTGTATGACGTTGATATTGGTGATAGGATAACGTGTTAAGTAACTTTTCACGACAACAACTTATCTCTCCATCCAAGCATAACACTCTGCCTGGCAAGGTTCCAACACTAAAGGACTTAGATCTCAGAGAACTTAGCAGAACACTAACAGGTAACAGAGTAATAGGTTTGTTTGTTCTTCACTACGGATATCTCTGATATTGAAGCTGCATTCAATAATAGCAGGCTCTTATATGAACTAAACCACAATAAACTAAAGGGGGCACGACACACTTCCTGTTCTGGTGAATCACATGACAAGGTCCATGCTTACTGCAGTCAATGAGTTCAAGCTCCAATTGTTTAAAGGTGACCTATCATGCAAAATGCACTTTTGTACGTCTTTTATACATGAATATGTCCCCGGTGTGTCAGGGAACTCACCAAGTGTCATAAAACACTCTCTCTTTTCCTCCATACCCAAATCTCTAAAAACGGGGCTGCAACGGATCTGATACAGACTGATCCAGATTTGAAATTGTTCTGACGTCAGAAACGGGGTGCTCCGCCTATATGGGCAACTCTCCACCTATCAGGGGAATGAGAGGTTGCGTGGCATGGTAACAGCATGGTAACATGACGCTCGTGCCTCGCCCCCCTCCTTTGCAGGGGGGCGTGGTCAGCTGCAGCTCATAAGCCAC
>NW_011338633.1:15176-17945 GCF_000735185.1 Notothenia coriiceps
TGCTGATTGGCTAATGGTTACACAAGACAAAACATCGTTATGACATCATAAAGTGACCAAAATCTGATCAGCTCATTTTCAGACAGGTTTTTATAGAAATGGATCAAAAAGAGAGAGAATCTTTGTTCCTGAAACTTTCAGAGTCTCTTTCCACAGAGGGGACACATGTTGATGTAGAAGAGACATGAAGAAGAGGGGACACATGTTGATGTAGAAGAGACATGAAGAAGAGGGGACACATGTTGATGTAGAAGAGACATGAAGAAGAGGGGACACATGTTGATGTAGAAGAGACATGAAGAAGAGGGGACACATGTTGATGTAGAAGAGACATGAAGAAGAGGGGACACATGTTGATGTAGAAGAGACATGAAGAAGAGGGGACACATGTTGATGTAGAAAAGCATAATAGGTGACCTTTAATGTTGTGAGTGTTACATCGGATCCACGACATTAGCATCTTACCTCCAGCACGGGTCCAGCTCCCAGAATGGTCCTCTCCACCCCGCTGGCGTACCCCTTCTGGCTGAGCGCGGTCAGACAGTGGATCAGGAAGTTGGTGCTCTGGGTCTTTCCGGAGCCGCTCTCCCCGGAGATGACGATGCACTGGTTCACTCTCTTCCTGAGCATGGCGTAATAAGCCACGTCCGCGATGGCAAAGATATGAGGCTCCAGTTTGCCCAGCTGGTGGTTCTCGTACATCTTGACGTACTTGGGGTTGTAGATGGGCAGGAACTTGAAGGGGTTGATGGCGATGAGGATGCTGCCTGCATAGGTGTAGATCTTCTTCTTGTGAAAGCGTGTGCGCAGGTTGTTTAATATGCTGCCCTCATTGAGGGCGGGGAGGTTGCACAGGTCTGCGAAGTCGTCCTGTGGAGGAGGAAGGAAGCCTCTGGCTGCGAGCTGCGCCTCCTGCTCCTTAGACACTGGAGGGAGGTGGACATAGTGGATGGTGCCATCATGGTTCCTCTCCTGGTTCAGGGAGGGAAACAGAAAGAGCTGAAATTAGCTTAGCCATTAATTGCTAAGACTGATACACTATGTCTGAGAGAAATACAAATATTCTCTTTGTTACATTTTCAAAAATGTGTAAAAAAGTTAATTTCCCAACTATATGTATATTGCAAGCCTAATTTGAGTCTTATTTATCCAGTTGTATTCTCAGTCATTCCCATTCACATGCATTTTTGCTATACACTTTGGTATTTAAAACACTTTGGAAAAAAAGATATTTGTATGCAGACGTGTTTAATAAGTAAGATATTAGTTCTAATGCATGTGTTTGGGAAGTAGCTAGAATACAACTGGATCAATGAAACTCGGATTATATTGAAATAGTTGTGTGAGAAACCAATGTTTTTCAATATAGTTTTGCTGTTGTTAAACTTAACCCTCATTTACTTAAATTCTTTAAAATGTTCTCCATTTTTTGATTCTTCACTTATCAGTGAGGTTTCGCCCGAAAAACTAAAGTTTTCATTAGGGGTTCAAGGTAACATAGGGGTTCAAGGTAACATAGGGGTTCAAGGTAACATAGGGGTTCAAGGTAACATTAGGGGTTCAAGGTAACATAGGGTGAGTTATTTATATACAAATGGTGCTTTTGTTTGTGAATATTCCTTTAAGCACAGTCTCAAATAGCATTGTATTAAAAGGGATGAAATTATATTGTAAAATACTTTTAACGTAGCTTGGTTAACTGCTTTTGTTGTGTGTAAAGAAAGTGTTATCTAGCTTGACCACTTGTTTTTGTTTCTCACTGAACAGAGAGGAAGAGAAAAGCAGAAGGAAGCAAAAAGCAAGGGTCAGACGGTGGGAGGATGCTTCTCAGTGTCCTAAGTTCACGATGTCGGTCTGCAAAGTGAACTCTACCTGTAGTAAGAAGTAGAATCCGAGGCTGCGGGGGTGCGTCTCCTGGGCTTTGCGGGGCCACAGCAGGAACCTCTGAGCGGGCAGGTCTCCGGCCTCAAGGACCCACTCCTCCCCCCCACACTCCTTCACCTCCGCCAGCACATACAAGCGTCCGGGGTCCAGCCCGAGAGCCGCCGCAGCGTCCGAGATCACGGAGGCCGTTGTTGCATCTTTCTGAACTCTGAGGAAGAAAAAATAAATAAATAACTAATTGGATCGGTGCTGGGTTACAGTAGTTCTTCTTTCAAAGGTCATACTGTTTTTCATCAATATATTACAGGTCTCAGATATATCCAGAACCTGTCTCTGATTGGCTGAAACACCAAACAGATCATTGCAGCATTACCCATAATCCCCTCTGTTTCAGCCCTGTTTCCAAAGTGCTGATTCTCTGTCTGTTACTTTAGATGAAAATAAGGAGCCCCTCCCCACGCCCCTCTGAGAGAGATTTGGTTACAAAGAACTCAATGGTGCTCTAGGAGGAGATTCAGGTGATAAGGGGGGGGGGGGTTATCTTGGTTGCTGATTGGCTAATGGTTACACCAAAAGCCAAAACATCGTTATGACATCATAAAGTGGCCGAAATCTGATCCACTCATTTTCAGACAGGTTTTTATAGAAATGGATCAGGACAAAAAGAGAGAGAATCTTTGTTCCTGAAACTTTCAGTCTCTTTCCACAGAGGGGACACATGTTGATGTAGAAGAGACATGAAGAAGAGGGGACACATGTTGGTGTAGAAGAGACATGAAGAAGAGGGGACACATGTTGATGTAGAAGAGACATGGAGAAGAGCATTTTGCATAATAAGTCCCCTTTAAGACATAAATAAAAGCACAACAATAACTTCCAGATCGA
>NW_011338633.1:18362-22028 GCF_000735185.1 Notothenia coriiceps
GACGTCACTTCTTCTTCTTCTTCTGCTTTGGGTTTAGTGGCAGGCCGCAAACAACTTCACAGCGTATACTGCCACCCGAAGTCCCCGGAGTTGAAGCCTTCAGAGTAAATCGCCAGAAGCGCCGACACCTCCTCATCACTCCCATGTTTTCTTTTGTGTTGCCATAAGTTATTCTCTCTCCGTTGGTGCGATGGTATAATGCTAATAATGCTAATGCGAGGAAATAAAATGGCGGCTTCACAAACACTTTTCAGAGTTTTACGGGGCGTGGTTTGCAATTCGCCCAGCCAATCAGAAATTGGAACCTTTTTCTCCCCAGGAAAGTCCCTGCTCTCTAGTAGGGACTTTCCTGGGGAGAAAGGTTCCCGAAAAAATATATTTTTGGTGTGAACGCTACATCCCAGGAACTATCGGAAATATTTCTGGGAAAAGTACGGCAAAAGTACTCCGGTGTGAAAGCGCCTTTTGTATTTCCAATGTTCAATTTAAACTATCTTCTCTCTCTTTTATAAATAGTGTGGTTCTCTGTTTTACTTCTTTTGTGTGTTAATGCTTGTGTAGGGCACTTTAAATTAGATTAGTTTTATTGTTGACTAATTTGCATATCTTCTCCACTGATGTATTAGTTTATTGGTCATACAAATTAATAAAAAATGGTGACTAATGCGAACAATCAATCAGTCACAAAGCCCAAGATGACAATCCTAAATGTCTTTTTCTAGATTTATTTGCCTGTTCAAATTGAACTCCAATAACAGCCAGTGAGGCGGAAAGCATACAATACAAACTGTAAAAAAAAAAAAACTGATTTGCCGTTATGTTAAGAAGCTCCGCAGCTAGTTAGCATAGGTTAGCTAGCCCACATAAATTCATGGATAACAGTAAAACTATCATCAATGCTGTCTGGAAATGGGTCGGGTTATTTTGACCAAAAGTCTGATTCATCTTTAGAGATAAAAACCAACCACTTTAAGAGTCTTATCAAACACTATAATCTATAACCATCTATAACAGAGGAAAGAGGACCATTGGGTTCATCCATAGGAGCAGCAAAAAGACTGTGGTTTTTCAACACCACAATCTACTGTACAGCAGTCTGCGTCAGTACATACTGTAACCATGTGGGGATAACACTACTCTGTCATTAGCTCTTAAATCATTGTACATCACTTCTTTGTACAACTGCAAGTTAACTTCGCTCCACGCCCAAATGACTGACACTGTGGTCACTAACAGACTGACAGGATGACAGCTTTACAGAAAGATGGCCGACATTACAGATTAATTTAGTGGAAGCTCTTTGAAGACGTGCCGAGATATTTCAGGTGTGAGTCAGAGTAGCTGGACGACAGCCAGAAATCAAGGTTCCTGTAGAAAAGTGAAATATATGAAAGTGTGAATAACAGACAGCAGCTGGGTAAAGTTTGGTCTAATGGTGGATCATGTAGCATCAGTAATGTATTCTGTGCACACTGTAAACCCCCCTTTGGGAAACAGGAACCTGGTTTAAATCACTGCCCTGCTTTGGTAACATGATCCCGGGTCGAGTCCTGAAAGCACCGAGCCCCACAGTTTATCGCATTAATCATCCGAGCAGAGACAGTTTATTTTCTCAAACTGAAAAATAAGAAACGTTAGAGTCTGAGATATGCCCGAAAAAGCAGCCTGAGGGGAAAAAAACCCTAACAGATGTTTGCACGCTTTACAAAATCATGATGTCCATTTTAACGTTTGTTTTCACAGAAACTGATAAAACCAAATGGAGTGATCCTGAATAATACACACAGCTTTCCTGTTATGTGAGCCTAAATCATAAAATGGCTACTTAGAGGATTGCCTAATTTTTCAATCCTGTGCAGACAAATGTGGTTGTGTAGTGGTGGAAAAGATAATATTGGCCTTTCCTATACTGCTAAACCATCGTTTTGTAGAGAGAAGCAAATCTCACAAATCTCACCAAACAGTTTCTATCTATATGAAAAATGAAAGAGGCCCTATTCTGCTTTTTGGGGTGTTCCCTTTCCTGTAGCGGTTTATAGATTTTTGTGCAAGTAAATGGTCTGCAAAGGCTAAAATCCCCCCCCCTGCCTGCCTGCCTGAAACGCCTCCATTGGACTCCTTTGTTTACTTCAGGAACATAATGGCATCACTATGAAACACTCGCACTCCTATTGGCTAGCGCTCCGATACCTTGTATGTGATAAACTAAGGGGCGGGACATCTCCAAGCGGTTGACCAATCACACCCAATATCCTTCAGTCAAGTATTTATTTTACCGGCTGAAACAATGAATTGCCGTTGTGAGTCACACATCCATAAATTACGGAAGATTACATTGAGATAATAAGGTATTATGTTGAATAAAACCTTAAATAAACCAGAGCTAAATGTGAAGCAACATTATTCTGATATACTGATAAACAGTTAGTAAATGTAGGCCTAAATAAGACTGAAGAAGACTTAATCTGAAAGTTATAAAAGAAATATTTGATACTTCACACCAGTGTTTCCGTCAGACCAGGGCTGAGAGAGCGTCCACCCCGAGAGCGGCTGAATTGAGCCGTCCCTTAAGTTATAGATACTATCTCTTTACGTATTAGTGATGAGAATTCCGGTTCTTTTTAGTGAGCTGGATCATTTGGCTCGGCTCACTAAGAAGAGCCGGCTCTTTCGGCTCCCAAACGGCTCTTCATGTTACCACAGTTTACCACGGAGCCTCAGTTTAGTTCACACGCGTGCTCCACTAGCACCCCCAGTCAAGGCTCGCCAGCAGTACACTTTCCGTCACAGGAACACGCTTTGCTGGCGGCGAAAATAATCCCACCAGGCTCCTTTGCCCCTCCAACAGAGGGATGTCCTTGTCCTTTTTCCTTTTCGTCATTTCAAGAGATAAAACCTCGATCTTCTCGAATTATACATTTTTTTGGACGCCCTTGGCTCGAGTTCAGGGCGTTCCGAAATGAATAAGAGCAAGACGCCCCCCTGGAGGAAACGCTGCTTCACACTTATGTCTGGTATGGTAAACAGTGCTGTATGTTTTTATACTTCATAAATACTTTGGTACAAACATTTACCAATCCTGTGGATAGCCCCTTTACTCGCCCAAATGGAAAAAACTAAGCTTATCCGTAATTGCTGGGTGTTTACGTCAGACGCTGTGTTTTAAAATGAGGTTTTCCTCTTGTTTCTGTGATGCTTAAGGATTATCCATCTGTTTATCTTTGACATATTCATAAAAAAGACCAATGTGAATGTGTTGTTTAACACATACACAGAGACAAAGATATCAAACAGATCTAATAGAGAACAGCAACAACAAAGACATCTTCACAGATCCCACTCTGGAATCATTTAGGAGAAATGGAGGGAAATGGAGCAGCTCGAGAGTCATGAGCTTGTGTGTTTGCCAGCCGGCTGACCACAGTCCCAAAGACATGCACGGCTGTAAAATGCCAAGGCATGGAAAACTGTACAGACCACAAAAGACAGTTTCATTATTATCCCTGATCATGAGCCCTGTCTGGTTTGAATCTGTGACTTTAACTCCTGAGCTGCTCTCCAAAGAACATCTATAAAGTACAGTGTGTGTGTGTGTGTGTGTGTGTGTGTGTGTGTGTGTGTGTGTGTGTGTGTGTGTGTGTGCGCGCGCGCGGTTATGTGTGTGAG
>NW_011338633.1:22068-37295 GCF_000735185.1 Notothenia coriiceps
GGTAGGTAGTAGACGTGTAAGTATGTGTGTGTGTGTGTGTGTGTGTGTGTGTGTGTGTGTGTGTGTGTGTGTGTGTGTGTGTGTGTGTGTGTGTGTGTGTGTGTGTGTGTGTGTGTGTGTGTGTGAGAAGGAGATTTCAGTTGGAGTGGATGAGCAGGGAGAGAAAAGCTAAGGGTGGAAATGGGGTGAACAAAGGGGAAAGAGAGGGAGGCAGAATGACAGACACAGAAAGTAAACATCTAAAAGTGAGACAGAAAGAGAGAGGTCCCAGGAGACAATCAAAGGAGACGGAGGCTTTGAGATCATTCAGCTTCCTCCCTGAGATCCTCTGCTAGGATACCCAGAATTCCTCAGATAAGACCCTCGGTTGTCTGCTTTGCGTTGGCTTAGCCTGGCACTTTAGCTGCTTACAGAGGGCTGAGGGGACAGGACTACGACTGAGGGTGGAGAGGGGGGGCATTAACAAGTAACAAGCTCCTTAAAGCAGACCGTTTTTTTTAAGGCGGTACCACTGATCCCTATTGGACTCACTAACCCCATCCCACATTAACCCCTCATTGTCCAGTCGAGGAGAAAAGGCTTGCAGTAAATTAAATCTGTTGTAAATGTAGTAGTAATCAGCAGCGAACCGCTTGAACACGTGTATTTCGGTGTATTCACGGCATTCATTTTGTTATTCTACAGTATTGTTGTTTTATAGTTATTTGTTAATGTAACCCAATTTGTGTTCTTTGAAATTGAAAAGGATATCGCATTGTGTTTGTTACTTTTGTTGAAGTTGTATATGTCTTAAGTGTAATTTGGCTTGGCTTTCTATTTTGTATGGACATGCTTTTATTTTGAAGGAGAGTTAGCGCTGCTGACAGGAAGTTGTTGTTGCTATGGAAACAACGTGACGGAGATTAACTTTTCAAAATAACCTTATTGAAACATCAATGAGTACAATCAATTTAATAGCGATATAACTAAAACGACTTATTGATATGTGTATTACTTTTAGACCACCCATGCTCATGTCTGGGTCCTCGGTCACAGGAGAACTAGTCATGAGGGGGTCAATGCTCACCGAGCCGTGCTGTAAACACTGAAGGTTACGGCCCATGTTACTGTATATGCTGTCATTCTGACCAGCACAATTCCAGAAAAAAAGGCACACCATGAATAAAAGTGTGTTCATGCATGTGCACAAGAAGAATGAAGAACAGTCACTGCCAAACTGGAAAAGAAATATGTAGCTTGAAGAAAAAAAAGAAAAAAATCCTTTTAACGTCATTATAGCCGAGGGCAAGGTGGAGTTAGTTGGCAGTAAGAGCGGGATTTTCTTTTTGACAGTCACAGGCAGGAGTGAAACAAGCCAACCAGGTCTTACTCACTTTCTCCAAACTCCCTTACTCGACTTCAAACGGAGAAACGCTCCACTCAGAGAAGAAGAGGGAAGAGGAAGAGCTATAGTAAGTCTAGAGTGCCAATTAGCAGAGAGAGAAGGAATATGTGTGCCTTTATATGGCCACTTGTAGTGTTTATGATCTCACTTAGACGTGTGTGAAATCCTTGAGACTACTAACACTAAATTATCTTCCTAATGGACCTCCCACGACTCATACAGATATAGAGTGTATAAACAGAGCCACCAGCAGCTGACTGTGATGTGGCAGGAAGTGAATGACCCAGTGACACATAAAGGGTCATTGAGCTTCAGCAGGAATACTATACGCATTTCTCTCCATGTTTCTCTCTCGCTGTACACCTAACACTCTCACACACACAAAGAGGTGATCTCAAAGGAAACAAGCGTTGCTGTCAGCAGTGAATGTGGAGACTCCCAGAATGTCTGATAAATCTCACGAGTCAGCCACAAGCAGCATCTATCCTGGACGAAACTAGTCGTCCATATGTCTGCAGTAACACATTTCAGTCAAATAACGGGATATGTTGATTGAAGTTGTGGTTTGCACATTGCACAAGGGATCGGCGCCAGGGGAGTCATACATTACAAAACATTTCACAAGAAGGAATCTCCAAGCAGCCTGTCTACGAACTACGTCCTAACAGATGCATGGAGTTGTACAGGAAAAGAAACAAAACTTTGCATAAGAGGAGTTCTTTCCTCCATAGGTGGATGTTTGTAAAAAAAAACTAGCGATTCAAGTTGTGTTTAATCAAGGAGCATATGGACAGAATTGTACGAGACGTTGGCAGTAAGGCTGGTTTGTTTCGCAGAGAACGTTGGAGGCAGCGTTTCCGCCAGGGGGGCGTCTTGCCGTAATTTGACGCCTTTGTTCAGCTCGGGATGCCCTGAACTTGAGCCGAGCCGAGGGGGTCCAAAAACAAAAGCATTTTTATTTAGTTGAAAGTATGAACATGCCCGAAAGACAAGAAGCCTACAAGAATGTCTTCAACTTTGTTCAGGAGGATTCATCCCTTAGGTGCTTCCCCTCATGAGTTTTGTAGATGACTCAGAAAGATGAGCAAGTTAAGAGTAATTTACAAGTAATTAGTAATTATGACTATTGCGTAACAAGTGGTGTGTCAGGGAGACATGACTGCTTCATTACACAATTAAGATATTGGACTGGCAGGAAAGGACATAGCTTGTTCTAAGGCTGGGTCGAACCTATTTCTCTTTAGGAATTCGTACATTATTTCGCAATGGTTTTACAAATTCCAATTGGAGCTTCAAAGATCAATAGACAACGTTTTTGATAACTGATTCATTGGTTTGAGTATAAGTTCTCTGATTCCAGTATCTTAAATGTCATTATTTGCTTGTTCCATTACTTCTCTATGACTTTAAACATGACTGTGAATATCTTTGGGTTGTCCCAGAAAACATTTAAAGAGAAAACGTCGACATTTTTCGTCGACATTTTCTGACAGTTCATGAAGCAAACAATGAATCGTTTGAACCAGGAAATCCTTGACAGATTAAGCAACAATGAAAACAATTGTTAGTTTCAGTTCTTATGCTGATATCTTTGGACAATCTAAAGACCTTGAATAGGATTTAAATAAAGCTCTGTGGGTTTTGACAAGATGCGCGCTCTTAAAACAATGGACCCGACGAAGGCTAAGTGGAGGTTAAACATTTGAACATTGGTGCTTAAGATAAGTGTAATCATTTGGTTTTAAGCTGAGTTTCAAACATTGCAGAGTCCCCATGTCCACTTGATCTGAGTGCCTGGCTTCCAGACCGAGCTACTTCCTCTCCCAGGGGAAAGTGCAGCTGAGGGCCGCCGAGGTATCCATCACCACCGCATCTCTCTCTGCATGACCTCATGGAGATGAGAGGGGCTGGCTCTGAGCCAGAGAACTGTCCTTGGGGGAAATGCAGCCGAGGCAACGGATGTACAGATTCACTGTGTGTGTGTGTGTGTGTGTGTGTGTGTGTGTGTGTGTGTGTGTGTGTGTGTGTGTGTGTGTGTGTGTGTGTGTGTGTGTGTGTGTGTGTCCTCGCTGGGATTCACCCATGCACTCTGGACTTGTGTTGGACACAGAAAGACAGAGAGATAGAGCGATAGAGAGAGAGAGAGAGTCTCACACACACACAGAGAGAGAGAGAGAGAGAAAGAGACACAGAGATAGAGAGTGAGAGAGACACAGAGATAGAGAGAGAGAGTCTCACACACACACACAGAGAGAGAGAGAGAGAGAAAGAGACACAGAGATAGAGAGACAAAGAGAGAGAGAGACACACACACACACACACACACACACAGAGAGAGACACACACACAGAGATAGAGAGAGAGATAGAGAGAGAGACACACAGAGAGAGAGAGTGAGAGAGACACAGAGATAGAGAGTGAGAGAGAGACACAGAGATAGAGTGAGAGAGACACAGAGATAGAGAGTGAGAGAGAGACACAGAGAGATAGAGAGAGAGAGAGAGAGAGAGAGAAATAGAGATAGAGATAGAGAGAGAGAGAGAGAGAGAGAGAGAGAGAAATAGAGATAGAGATAGAGAGAGAGAGAGAGAGAGAGACAGAGAGAGAAATAGAGATAGAGATAGAGATAGAGAGAGAGCTCCTGTTGCTGCTCAGTGAGCGTTGGGTAAATCAGCCTCTCTGTTGAGACTCTATAGGAAGTGCAGATGAATCCAAAATGGCTGTGAATGGATCAGAGCCCTCCCACTGGAGCCATGTGGCCTATTCAAAGATGCAGCCTTTTGTTTAAAAAAAGGACCGAAAGCTCAATCAGGGAATGAACTCATCCAGCAGACACCAACTGGGCTCAGAAAGACAGACGCAGATAGAGGGAGCTATGAAGAGAGAGTGAAGGAAAGGGAGGAAAAAAGGGCACTAAAAGCTCATCTCCTCCCCCCCCTGTTTTAAGTCCAGCCACGGACAATAAAACCAGAGCTGAGGAGCATCTGCTGCCTCTGTCTAACGACCAGGATAAAGGAGCCGCGGGGATGCACTCTTTGACTTGTTGATATTACCCTTTTCATTCAATATGGAGCCCAAGCTCACGGTCAAAATCCTCCTCTCTTCCACAGTTAAGCTGCTGGAAGAGAGGAACCACAGATGTTGTCTCTGCATAGTGCAAGTTCTTTATAAGAGAGCTAAAAACTGGTTTGATATCAGAATCCGAAACAGGTTTAGTGCTTATTAGGTTTATACCTATGAGGAAGTTAAATATGTGCAGTATTTGAAGGCTGTGCAGATATTAAGAGAGGTAGCATGTGAACAAATGTGCCGATTATATCATATTATTATTGCTATATGTCCCTGGATTTCAGCTCAACCTTGCCAGCTGTCCGTCAGACTAAATCAGCGAAGCTTCCATGGACGTATAGCTAATCAATTAAAACATCTAAGTGCACTCCATTGATCCGCCTCTCCCAATACCACGCGTCTGAGTCACGCATCGACTGAATGAAGCGGGCTGCTGTTCATTTGACATCGCTCCGAGGTAAGAATGACCCCCGAATCCCGCTCCGATCATCCAGCTGTAAACACAATGGACTTTCACTTACACATAACAAACAATAACAAATCACTGCCGTGTTTCTCCTCCGCGAGTCAGCCGGTTCTTGTGTTGCTTCAGGCAACCTAACATTAGTGTTAGCCGCAGCTTTATGAACTTCCACTTTATGTCGGTTTCACAGCGGGGTCAGTAATCCAGCAGGGTCCCGGTACAGCTGTCTGCCTCTGCTAGACTGCTGGGTTTTCCACTGCTTCCTTAACTTTACCCCCTGTCATACCACTGTCTTTAACAGAATCTCCCCCCCAATGCCTCCGACCCCCTGCTGGTCACCCCCCTCCGTCTGACATTTGGCTCTTTAACTCAATCCAGATGCTAAACCACACTGAGTGGAGGAATTGGAAAAGTTAATGTTGAGGAAGCTGGTCTTACTATAAAAAAACTCCTGTCCTGGTGTTTATGGCTGACACATAATGGCTCCTTTACTGTTCTGTTGTTCGGTCAATCATACCTAAGGGCCCACTGAGCAAAAGGTCGATAAAACAGACTTGAAAGCTATTAAAGTGCTTTCATCCAACCGATCAAAAACAACATGAAGCTGAGTTCTGTGACAGCGCTAGGAGAAGCTCACATGCAAATACACATGCAAATACTCCCCGAATAATATCCCAGTCCCATATATGTTATATCACTGGATAATGATTACTGATGCAAATGGGTGTCTATAACATAGCTGATTTTAAATACTTTGTATACTGCTGCTGGATTGGTTAATCGATAAGATGTTTATTTTTAGGTTGATATTTTGTATTAGCTAATAACATGCAAAGTAACTAGTGACGTAGTGGAATAAAAAGTACTGCCTTCCAGGATGCAGTACAGAAGAAGTGAAAATACTCAAGTACCTCAAAATTGTACGATCATTGATAGATGTAGATGTACTTCATTCCACCACAGCCTTGCACAGACTCACAGTCACAAGGTTCTTTCATCCACGAGTTAATACTAAGTTTGAGATGATGCATAACCAAGATGGTGCACAGAAATATATGTTTTCAATCAGCGTGATGAGCTGAAACTTGAGACCCAAAGCAGCAGCGTCCACATGAAACACACCAGAGCAGCGAGGCCAGAGCATGTCTGACTTAATGCGACCCAGAAGGCCCTGCAGAGCCTCCTTTGCTGTTTTGGGATTCCTCGCTGGTTGGTGGTGACAGGAGATTCAGGAGAGTTTCGGGACCAGTCATCTCCGACCATGTTAGACTAATAAATAGACTAGCGGTGGACAAATAAAGCTGAATTAAGACACATTGGACGCTGGCATGTTCTAATGTCTTACTGCATAAAGGGGGGGATGAAACAACATAAGCATGCTAGCCATATATATTACTCTAATCAAATCTAAAACTCTTCAATATTTGCAAAACTCTCGATTTAATTTCATGGTTTATGTTCAAATCTCACGGAAATAGGAATTTTTGCTCGTATCCTTTGAGTTTTATGATAGTAAATACATATCTTTTGATTCGTTGGTGTTCTCAGTCAGACAAATATCTAATTTGAATATACGTTTTTCTGCTTTGGGAGATTATAACGCCCATTTTGTACAATTTCCCAACATTTTATAGAGGGACTTGTTTGTCGATTGTTCAAAAACATAATCCTCAGATTCATTCTTAATGACAATTATTGTTTTTCTTTTACAGCCCAGCCTGGAATAAGCCTGTTAAATCGTTGCTAATATTAGCACAAAGTGTTAATTTAATTCAGATGCTCCTCTACAGTTACGGAAACACTTCCCTTCCCAATCAGCAGGACAAACACAACCACACAGCGTGTCTGGAGATGTGGGGCAGCTGCAGTCAGAAACCAGGAAGAGGAGGAAAGGAAGTGAGGGAAGGCGGCAGACAGAGGGGATTATTGTACATGCTCACTCATGTGGGCTACCCTGCTCTAAAAACATTTCCTAAACACATGACTCCTTTGTAGACCAGAATAGTCCCTGAGCTGCACCGAGTTCATACACACTTTAAAGTCCCTTTGCCCTACCGCCCGCTACACACACTTTTCTTTATTCCTTAAGGGGAAAAAAGTTCAGACAGCATTGTGCGTTGCCAAACAGCTTGTGTCTGAAAGCAAACGTCACCAAAAGCTACAAACTAAGGCCTCTGCTTCCTCTGCTGTGGCACCATGTTTTAAACGGTGTACCAATTTGAATACTTGTGTTAGTACACTGCATGGTGTACACTGTAAAAACTTGTGTGTATAGATTTCGAATGAGTAGCATTGTCTCAAATCGTACACGGCTGCTGTGCACTCAGCAGAAGTGACGATAGCAGCTGTTAGCTACTCAGCTAGGTAGCTAGTAACGTTATCATTCTAGCAAGCAAGTAATTGAAGACCGCCGATAAACCCAATCCATTAAATGGTGGCTTCCGTTAGACGTAGATAGTGGTATGTTTATTAAATAATACAAATGCATATACCACTTTAATTTGGAAAGTGTGGGCTCACAGGAACAACCGCAATCATGGCTGCCCTCGCAACTTCTGTTTCGTAGCCAAGTTGGCGAATTGTTGATTGTGAGAAGTGTCCAATGTTCCAAACTCAGCTTTTTGAACCTGAAAGCATCATCTGGGTACTCGTAGTACACTGCTTTATGCCATACTTAGCCTAGGGTTGCACTTATGCACCCAAATATCACATCTAAGTACAGAAGTACACAGACTGAAACACACAAACAATGGGGTTTGATTAAAGCTGTGCAAAAATCCCAATCTCCCAAGTGAGAAGCGGCGGTATGTCAGTATTATTACTCATCCTATATTTGATGCATGCCTTGACCTCAGTTGGAACTCCAAAGTGGGGCAGAAAGCAGCAGGAGGGCTAGCAAAAAGAGCTTATAATGAATGATGTGTAATGAATGGGAGTAACAAATGGCGGTAAAAAGCACAATCTCAGACGTTGTAATATAAAATGTATTACAGTTGGTGCAGGAAGTATAATCTGTTGGATCAATCTTCCCTGTGGTTTCGTCCTGATGGTGTTTGGGTGGCTAAGGTAGTGTGGATGATAAGCATCTTAGAAAAGGATAATGTACTTCTAGACCTGTTGGCCATCTGTTTTGTTTTCACAGAAGTGGACTGGACAGTAACAAAAGTGATGCTGTGCAACGTCCCAAAAACTCATTGTACAGCAGAAAGAAAACCCCAGTCAAGCTATTTTCCAAAGATTTTCTCCTTCTGTCCTTTTTCTTCTAATCTGCACGGATCACATCACGTCTCCTAACACTCCCACATGGGCCGCCCTGTGTGAATGATTTCTGTCAGATGAAATGTAACTTACATATGGAGTTATTCAGCAGGGACCAAAGTCAGACTGCAGAGTAAAAATAGAGCAAAAACAAACAGAACAGAGCAGAGACACAGCCAAGGTCTCCCGCTCCATCTCCCTCCACTTGTCTCGTTCTTTCCATCTCTTTCCCCATCTGTGCCTCCCTTGTCTGCTGGGCTTTGCTTTTTTCACTTCTCTTGTCACTCTCCACAGCTCCTCAGGCATCCAGAGCTAAGACATGCCTGCTGTTACCAAGCTGAGGGCACAATGCTGTCCTAATGCTGAACACAAAAGGCTACAAATGCCCCAAAATGTGCCTTGTATTCATATGCTCAGACGGGAAGTCTAAGTCTGACGTGAACAAAAATGTGTGAGTTCACATTAATTATGTTTTGCGCTGTTTGCTAAAGAACATCAAGCTTTGTCACATAATTACCTACATTGAATTATGAACAGGTTGTGTTTACGTGATCAAACTGTAATCAATGCAATATGGAGAAAAAGGGGAGTAAAATACACGTTCTGTTTTGTTACAGCTATTTATAACCTCAAACAAGGAGGGTATTTTCTTCATTGGTCTGTCAACAGGATCACCGTAAAAATACTGACATGATGTTCAGGTGGAAGTGTGTACCATGGGCCATCAAAGAAAGAATAGATTGAATTGATGATAACGGTTTAGATTAGGTGAAGCAAACATTTTGTTCCACTTTCGGTAACATTTTGAGATAGGGCCTCTGTGATTCATTGCTGATGTCAGACTGATCGGAAAAATAAACAACAATCTCACCCCCAAGGTCAGAAACTCGTCAACAGCTTTGACATCTGATTCTGAGTTCATGCCCTCGTCAGAGATAACCATCATGCATTGGGCATATTTATCTGCGTCATGCAGGAAGATGTTCATGTTCTGCAGAACTTACGCATGGTGGCAGATGTGTGTTTTCTGTGGTTTTAAGTGAAAGATAACACTGGTAAGATTAGGTAGATAATGGTTATGTAAAGGTGCTTGTTGAAGGCAACGTTTTAAATTAGAAAACAAGTTCAATTTAGCCTAAAAACTGCCATTCAAAAGCTTTAACGGCTGGTTTCTGATGATTTTCTTGGTAGAAATAGCTAGTTTCTTAGCTTCCTCAGACTACAGGAATAACTGACAGGTGTCTTCATGCTACATTTTGGTTAATATTCATGACAAAGTCAAACATTGCATCTGCCTGGCGCAGACTAATGATGCAGGCAAAGTTTTAAATGAGAAAATAAGTCAAATTGAGCCTAAAAAACTGCCATTAAAAAGCTTTAACGGCTCGTTTCTGATGATTTTCTTGGTAGAAATGGCTAGTTTCTTAGCTAGTTAGTTTCCTCAGACTACAGGAATAACTGACATGCTACATTTTGGTTAATATTCATGACAAACTCAAGACACTGCATCTGCCTGGCGCTACCTAATGATGCAGTTTTGACAGATGGACTCTGGTGCAGAGTAACAGTAAATTAGAGCCTCAGGGTGTGCCTCTCTCCATAACCCAGAGCCAAGGGACAGGATCAGTGACCGCTGAGAGGATGGGGGGGAGGTTACAGCTCTCACCACAGCCATCAACCAGTCTGTCACAGCAGTTGCCCTTCCTGAGGGAGAGCTCTGCAGCTGAGGGGCAGAAAGGCTTCAATATGTCACACTTCTGAGAGCTTTCTTAAGGTCCTTACACACCAAACTGACACCAAAGAACACCAAAGATCACTTCCCGACAGAACGTCGCCTCAAGTCTCCTCACGTCTCCTGCGTCTTGGCCATGTTTCGCACTAGAACACACCGCAAAGACTTCAGCCGACGGCCAAGTAGCACTTACGAACTGCGCATGCGTGAGTGGCAATAACTCTCCTTACCAGCAGGCGGCGGTAGTGTGTATTCGTCATTCAAAAGAGGCAACAACCAGAAGACAGACTGCGTGATAACCGAGAGAAGAAGAACAGATTGCGTGATATAAACGAACAACAAATAGCGCGTTCCATTTTCACTCTACAGCGAGAAGCTCATGGGGCTTCCCCGAACCTGTGTCGAGAGCTGGAGTTAACTAAAATCTCAGATGTGTCTTCTTAATAGTTTGTTTGGGTCCCTCACTTCCATTTCGCTTCTCATGCACTGATTCGCTAGCTGAACAGCCAATCAGAGTGATTTATTTAGCCGACAGCCTCCCGATTCAACATGTCGAATCGGCGGCGGAAGGTGTCGGCACGGCCGAAAAGACACGACAGTGCGGTACACACAGAGACACACCAATGGGCGACACGACGCTCATCGACGGCCCGACATCTATCTACGCCGAAAATCGTCTTGGTGTGGACCTTTAGTCTCAACGTCAACATTACGTCAGCTGCAGGCAAAATAGGGGGAAAACTGGAGGCAAGCAGAAATCACCTCAGAGTATTTGGCTCATGTTTATGTAGAAACTGTCATCTTTCTGTGTGGTTTTTGCCTTTGTTGCCAGAATCAAAGGATGAATGGTTTTTTAATTAAATGTACAGAGACAACTACGATGAAACGTGATAAGAGCTAAGGATTGGGGTGTGGCGATCATTAAAAATGCTCGAGATGAGGTTATATAAGTATTGTCTTTTGTAGGTGTAGATATTAGGGTTGGGCGATATGGAAAGAAATCGAACAACTTGGAATAGATACAACAATGACATTTTGGATTATAATCACCAGTTATGTGGATAAAGACAAACAATAGAACAGATAGCTGGTCAATTCAGAACATTACTGTACATTACACTCTACTCATAATGCTAAGACAACACAGTCTTTAAAAACCAGGAAAAGACACTTTAGATATTACAATATCACAAATCTATCACAATATGTAGCCTCATAACATGATATCAACATAATATCCATGCATGGCCCAACCATAATGCATATAGAAAAATTGGAGAACTATAGAAGGACTGAGGTTGGATGGTGACCCACTTCAACTCTCTTAGAATAGTTGTATAGCCAAAGTGTTCTGTAATAGGCTTTTTCGATATGTGTATAGACCTGTTTACGATATACCCTCGTTTCTCCTTACTATATGCAGGTTTCTTTATCATGCGAATGATCGTAGACGTTCGGAGTAAGCCACATTTTCTTCAGCCAATGTTTAAATAACTGACCAACAAATCTGACCATAGTGATTCCGGGAAATATTCTGCCTCTTTACTTGCAGAATAAGGGTCTTTAAAAAGACAGATTTGATTGGATATTGTTTAGAAAAAGGTTGCATGTGTTGTTGATCAGTGCTGGTATTGATGCGTGGAACATTTAGCAAGAGAATCAAACTGTGGAGTCATGCAAAGTATATTAAAAACTATTGTCGGCAGTTTAACTATTTCTGTGTTTTTAGAGCTGAAATGTTTTCTGTTTGGTTGCTAACGAGTTGCAGGCTCTCTCTGAGACAGATCTGCAACCACAGGAGAGAAATAGCTAACGGAAAGCAGTAACTCATACTGTTTTGTTAAATAAATGTCCCAACATAAACAGCTGAATAATTCAGTAAAAAAGCTAACCAGCTATAATCCTGGAAATCAGTGCTGTTGGGCTACATGTAGTACATCTATTAAATCTGCTTTACTGTTTGCATCTCTCTCGTTACAATCTCTAAATTGAATTAAATGAAAGCGTGTAATCTAAACACAACTATAGAGAGAACTTTGACATGTGTATTTGAACTTAAATGCCATATTAAAGTCAGTGTTTAAGCTTCATGAGAGTGGTTTGAATCGCTCTTCCATGACGTCGACGGATCACTTTTCACTTCGCTGTGGAAAATCCCTGAAAAAATGTATATTTTGGTTAAAACTTTTAGCTTAAAACGTCGCCTATAATCAGAATTTCAACAGGCCGATTTGGTATAATCATAATAATCAAAATCAAGCTTTGACGACAATCATCCCGACTTCAATCCTGCGATGATTGCCGAGTGGAGATTAAGGAACGCACCAAACAAACGCAGAGTGAGTAGTAGGCCATCCCTAAACAGTCGCTCTGCATTTTTCCTCACTTATACCCTATCATTACAGCCCAGTCTATTTATAAAGCCCATAAAATCCAGCCCGCCACATGGAAAAAGCCAAGTTACCAAGGAGTGAGTGGATTTTAAAACATCATCACTCTTCCTCTCCGTAAGTCTCCTTGTGTACTCAAGATGGGTTTTAATCACAAGTTTCATCACAATACGATTAAAAGGAAAACGTCCCAATGTTCACAAAGTCTGCCTGGCAACTATTTCAATTTGATTCCTATCAATCATACAATCTATTGTTTCTAATAAATAATACTTTAACGTTTACTATAGTGCCACATTTCTCAACTTCAAGCACTAAAAGCATATCTTACAGATTTTGATTTGCATTGTGTCGATGCTTTACTTTGCATCAATGATATTGAATCCCTTCTTCACACAACACCTGTGTTCTTTTAACATTAACGTTTCCTTGCACTCTCCATCTGCTCCAGTCTCTACACAGAATACAGGTCACTGCAGATCCCCACTGCAGCTGTCTGAAGACGCAGGGCTATTTTTTCCTCGTCGTGTTTGGCCACAGAAAGGCGGACCCTGGAGCATTCCTGTCTCAGTGTTGGACTAAGCGCCGACACACTGTATGTACACAATAGCTCCGTGTTACCGGTGTCCCATTTCTCCTTTCTGACCTCCTTCTTCAGTCCTGAGTCTATACACACCTCAACAGCTAGCTTTACTGAATAGGTACGCTTAGGTTAAGATGATATAAACCATGCAACAGTAGAAATGTGTACACTGGTCAAATACCGTTTCTAGTGCGGAAGCTATGTTGAGTTATCTCGCCGTATCAGACTCTTGCAGATTAAGCTGCTAAACTGATTTGGGCGGACATTGACAAGGACGGTGATATTGTAAAATCACGATGAGGAAGAACTCTGGTTATATGATTAGCAGCCATTTGCACAATATTCGGTCAGCTTTGTAAACTGAATATATACTGGTGTACTCAAGTGCAAATGTGTATGTGTTGCCTTATATTGCCCTATTTGCACCGGTTGACCCTAAAATCTTTAACATTTGAATTAATGTTTCTCTGGAACCTTAAAACTTACATTTTGAGAGTATTTTAGTAGACCATTTTGAGTTTTTGTTATCCAGTGTATTGTTTTATGCAGATACACTCAGAAAATAATCATATATGGTGAAGTACAGTATGGTTTTGTAAAAAATGTAAAATTTAAATGTACAGAAACGTTACTGTATAGTCATATATGTACTTGTACATGATGTAAAATGACATATAGCTTATATCCACACCCTTAATTGGGAAACAGCCCATTTATACCCACAGCTCAAATCCGCTGTCAACCTCTGTTATGAGAAGATATGGAGATAGCGCTCATTCAATGGCTGACAGATAAAAAGATGACAGAATTTCTGCTCCACTGAAACAGCCTAAAGGTTAAGCAAATAAAGAGTGACAAAGTACCTAGCCCATCCTAATGTTCTTGGGCATCAGTGAGCACACATGTAGTAACACAAGACTTTGCCTGTAAGAAATCAGCCTTTTCCTCCTGCAGTAGCATTCAGATTGACTCTTAAAAGGTCTCCTATTATACTGTTTTTCATCAATATATTACAGGTCTCAGATATATACAGAACCTGTCTCTGATTGGCTGAAACACCAAACAGATCATTGCAGCATTACCCATAATCCCCTCTGTTTCAGCCCTGTTTCCAAAGTGCTGATTCTCTGTCTGTTACTTTAGATGAAAATAAGGAGCCCCTCCCCACGCCCCTCTGAGAGACATTTGGTTAAAAAGAACTCAATGGTGCTCTAGGAGGAGATTCAGGTGATAAGGGGGGGTTACCTTGGTTGCTGATTGGCTAATGGTTACACAAGACAAAACATCGTTATGACATCATAAAGTGGCCAAAATCTGATCAGCTCATTTTCAGACAGGTTTTTATATAAATGGATCAGGACAAAAAGAGAGAGAATCTTTGTTCCTGAAACTTTCAGAGTCTCTTTACACAGAGGGGACACATGTTGATGTAGAAGAGACATGAAGAAGTGGATTTTTCATAATAGGTGACCTTTAATGGACTTTAGCAGGAACTAGCAGATTAGCCTGATTTGAGGGACACAATGATTGAATTCAGTGTCTAAAACCTGCTCTAAAATTACTCTTTTCTATGTAACGATATTCATAATCTAGCATTTCTTATTCCTGCACTGTCATTATAAAATACTGACACACACACACACACACACACACGCACACACACACACACACACACACACACACACACACACACACACACACACATTCTTTTAAACTCAAGTCAAGCACGTTTTTCTCTTTTAAGTTGCCGTTTTTCTGCTGCAGGCTGAAGCAACAAGATCCTTTCTGCTAATCACTCGCTGGTTTCTAAAGTCTGACTGATATACCTGCTATTCCCGAGTGCAGACCTCCAAAAGGTGCATTCACTTTCAAAGATTCAAAGATTCAAAGGTTCTATTGTCTCCAAGCTACAGTGTAGAAATGGCAATGAAATTCTTCTGATCTGAGTTCCTCCAACAATGCAACATATATAATAAAATACAAAAATACAAAATAAAAAGTAGTGCAAATCAATTCATTTTATCAATGTACATATTAACAGTGTTGGAACAAGTACTCAGAACGTTTACTCGAGTAAAAGTAGAAATACTCTGGTCTTAAAATTGTAGAAAAGTATAAGGATCAAAATAAAGAACTCATTCTGCACATCAACAGTTTCAGAATAATATGAAGTACCCAAGTATTATCAGCTAAATGCACCACAAATATCAAAAGTACTGGTAATGCAGAATGGATCTTTTCATAGTATGATATTACTATTGTTACGGACCAAAGTTAAATACAGGAAATACTGTGTGGATTAGTAGTACAGTACTGCATTATACTATATCAGCATATATATATAGATC
>NW_011338634.1:0-4690 GCF_000735185.1 Notothenia coriiceps
GAAAGGGTTTCTCAACCAAGTTCAGGGGGCCTCATTTATAAAGCCTTGCGTAGGATTGACTTGGGAAGGTTGCTTACGTAGGACAACGCAAATAAATATGCACAGACATTTTTCCGATTCATAAAACACTGCGAACCGGCGTAGGACTTGCGTACGGCACATCCTACGCCGTTTTCCCTTTATAAATCGACTCGAAATGCGGTGCAGCTTTTGAGGGCTTCACGTAACGCCCATATTTGCCTATAAATAGTCAAAGAAACGCCCATTCATTCATTCATGTTGACTGAATGCATGGAGAAGATCGCAGGAAATGACGACAGAACAGCTAAAAAAGACATCTCACACCGTATCAGATTTTGGTGTTTTTGGGGAGTGGAGATAAATCATATTGTCTGGTGGATGCAGTTTGAACCAGAGTAGCAGCATGGAGGTCGGATCGTCACCAAAATAAATAAATAAGTGGTCCGAAAAAGGTTAATGACAAAAAAAATACACATAGCCTTCCTCAGGCAGTGTGTTTGTACTGGGGACAGGAGACCCCCACTTGATGAGAAACTGTAAGAAATGATCGGGGAATCCCTCCGGAGTGGAGTCATGACGACTGGATCTGAATTATGTTTTGTATTTGGTGGCTTGTGTCCCAGCTGTCGATCAGCAACTATATATCCATAATCCACCATGAAGGAAATACAACTAATGTGTTGTGTTATATTAGCTGTACAATTTACCAAATATGGTGTTCTTAGTTTCCATACCTCCTGTGTTTTACGAGCGACTTATCAAGTCTTGGCAAACGGAATAAAACACGATTAAACGTGATAGTATATAAACCATGCTCGTATCTACAACCTATAGAAATGCAAAACGGCGTCAGTTTAGACGTAATTCTGTCCTCCTGCTTACCGCATCATTTATGAGAAAACATTTCGTAACATTAACACAACATATTCAGTACGCCGGCGCGGTACTCGAAACCAAGTTAAAAAAAGACACTGCTAACAACAAAAACTCAACCAAGCACACCAATTTACGTCAATTTACTTTTTCGCAACGTCCTCTATTTATCTTCCTGTCTCTTATAGACTAAACTGCTGACGCATCCGAGCACCAGTACAAGACAACTCAAATAAGCTTACCTGAACTAGACAGATAAAGTGTTAGCTGCATTTGAGACACGCCCGCGGCTCTGACGACGCATTTGTGACAGGTGGTGAGAAAGGTCTTGGCGGGACGTCTTGGCCTATTGTTTCTCCGCATAACAAAGAGGATCAACCGGGTTTTAACTGCCGGTAATCGCACACGTCCTCGTAGTACAACGGAAGCGACAAGAACAAACGCACCAACCACAAAAATCGACGCTCTCCATCCCGGGGTGACACCACTCCACTTTAGTAAGCGAACGGTGGACATAAAGGACGGTTGGCCAATCTTGTCTTTCTGGTCTTTCCTCTTCATCCTAATTAGGCAGACGTCCCGCGGTGCCTGAGTGCGAAACTTGAACCGTTAATTTCCTTTACCACGGTCAATGGAGATTTGAGGGTCGGTTGTTCATGAAAACCGTGTTTCCGCTCAAGGTGAGTCGCATGATAGCGATGCTGTACGAACCACCCAACAACGCAAACTGACGCTATAAAAAATCTTTCCGGAGTGCTGAGACGATGATTGTTGCACGTTACTGAGTCCACGTTCAGACTCTAATCTCCCACCGCCCGGAGTTTGCACGATAACAAGATATTCGACCCGCTTCGCACTGGACTGCTGGGAGGAACCGAGCATCCCCTGCCCGGCTGCCGCCGCGGGCCGCCGGCGGGGACCCCCCGGCAGCGCCCCGTAAGGACGGCGCCGGCCCTTGTCACAGCCAACAGCTTTTAACCTTCAATCTCGCTAGTTATACCACGTGCAAACTGGCTCGTTGTTACTGCCTTCTATATACCTATCTTTCCCGCGTAAGGCTTTCGGTTGAGCGACCTAATCTGACTTGGTTCGGGTTGGAGTTCTATCGTCGTGACAATGCATAAGTGTGCCAGCTTCAATGTCAATCGAAAAAGAAGAACCGCTATCATATTCTTTCTTCATTTCGTGGGGAATAGAAGCGCATGCATCCCGGGAACATCGCAACTTTAATACAGCGAACTCGCATATAGGAAATATTTTACCTCGGGTCTTCGTCGGACTTTTCTGTCTTAAGGAGCGCCAGTGGTTAAGCGCCGTCCCGCGCCTCCCCGCCCGGCGCTGATGGGCGGGTCAAAAAGAACGGCCAAACGACCCCGAAAGTACCCAGGTTTATCGCCCTCCCCCGCTGCCTACGACGTGTTTCACTCGTCGCGCGAGTTTGTTTCTCGCCGACGCAGACGGCACCGAGACTGGCTGCCCCGGCCGGCATCGGGAGATCAAATTTATGAATGGAATGGGTTGTTTCTTTGTATGCACCTCGTACAAATGATCACATTTTTTTTAACGTTTAGGTAGAAGCCCCCGTTGGCACCGACGCCGGAGTTACGGATATCCGCCAGCGCCGGCCATAGGAGGAGGCGCATTCTAAAAAAAATTTTCAACTGAATTTACGTTAGCTTAGACCAACGTAAGAACTCCCCTTTAATTTTCTCTGCATGTTGGGTATCCTTTGTTTTTACGACTATGGTAGGTGAATCTTATCTAGTATTTTAGTACTGTAGTCCGTACCGGTATTGGTTACTGTATGTTATAGTTATCTGACTTTCTGCTTAGTTAACTCTGGCACGCATAAACTAAACAAAAACCAAGGTAAAGTAGCGAGACTCACACCAGGCACACGAGGACTTAGCGGAGAGGACAGAGGGAGGAGACGGCGCGGGGGCGCGCGCGCGAGAAACACTCCCGTTATGTCTCGTTTCCTGATCAAATCCGCCGGCAGTTTGCTTCAAACGCACTGCGAATGGGAAGAAGCGGAACCGACGTGGATGCAATTGTAACAACCAAACAATCGATAAGTACGCCTATAAATGATTACGTGATGGGGAAAGTTTACCCTCTCAGTGCCACAAAGCTGTATTTCACCCACTCCGCGGCTTGGCGAAACTCCTCGGTGACTTCATTGCACTTTGATTCACGATTGCTCAAGACTGTTCTGAGTCTCTCCACTTAGAATGGAGTGGCGTCTCGACAGTCAATAGTCGGAGAGTCAGACTGCCTCGTTTCCTGAGAGGCGAGAGAACAGAAGAAACCACACACTATAATGACGAAGCGCAATATAAGCAAACCATCGCGTCGGATCGATCAGGTCGGTGCTAGACAATTTTTGTCAATGTGCAATTGGCGCACGCGCGGCGAAAGAGCGCAACGAGCCGCGGTGTGTGGATGCGCTGGTTGTGTCGTGGAGCGGCTCGCAACTTAACTGTGTGTCCTATGGCTCTCGCCTTCCCCACGCCGTAATGCAGCTTACCTCATACTTTCAGCCGGTTAACAGCGTTGCGAGGTGCAGTACATCTGTCGGTCAGTGGGAGCACAGCCCGTCTCAGTCCGGTCGTAAACGCGCGACGCCAACGGCAAAGTGTCCTTGATCATCATGCATATGACACGGTGCGCGCCCCGGACCCGAATGGACGGTCGGACGCCGTGGAAACGGCCCATGAGTCATTTGCCATTTGCCAATTCCGAACTGCGACGGTACGTCGGTCGTACGAAATCTGTTAATGTGTGCTGATCTCAGACGTTTCCGAACAATTCATTTTTACCCACCAAACGGAGCTCTTTACTGCTGGATGCCCGTCGATACACGGCGAACTTCTCTCGCATTGACGATGTGAGAACTCTCGAGCAAGACCAAACGTCTATCGACCGGCGGAGAAAACATCACAAGCGTCACAACTTCAGCTACTTATCTTCTGCCACGACACCGACAGTAGGGGAGGACGATATCTTGTACGACACTAAGAAATTTCTTCTGCACTGTCGTCAATACAGCCGACTTTAGCAGAGACATGACCATAACAAAGCTTGCTTCTCGCTTCAGGTTGTGACAAAGCCAATTTAGGCCGCACTCGTTCCGCTTCGCTGCCTGCGCGCGAACTACAAAAGGATACACCTTGGACGGCAAGAGACCTCGGACCACTAGTGCTCTAATTGTACAGAGCGGGCGTCTTACGACCACAGAGTCCTGAGTTCCACACGCCAGACGAGCCGCGCCTCCTATCACGCGTGTCACACTCCTCTACCTCTGTCGTGTCCGAGACACACAAAGGGCGCTCTCCGTCCCCTTGCCGTGCGTCCCACCCCAACTTTCGCTCACAACGTCCCGCGGCGGCGGCGCGGGGCCATGCGTGACCTTCGGGTTTGGCGCGCGTAACCGCCTCTCGTGCTCCCTCTTGACCGCCTCCGTGGGCCGGTCTTCCTTTCTTACCCTGTCCGCCCCCTCCCTCTCTCGCACACCGCTGGCTCTCGCTTGGATGCGCGTATTCTATGTTCTGCCCGCTGTCAGCACCAGCTGGGATGGAGGTAAAGAAGCTACGCTAGCTCCACTTCGCTCCAAAAAGTTTGCTCAACTCGTTTGCCGGTCCCACGAAGTTGTTACTAAAATCTCGCTCTTGGCGCCGCGCGCCACACAGAGACCTCTGAGAGGTCACACGTCGCCTCCCGTTTTTGGGTACTCGGGTTCGCCTCTTTCTTCGTATCTCGGTATTTATGCCGTCCGCCGGGCATACACCCTAACATT
>NW_011338634.1:4735-7985 GCF_000735185.1 Notothenia coriiceps
TGTGAACATTAATTCTTCATATATGATAAATGAGAGGTAACATTTTATTTATGGTATTATTTCCACATATTTCTCTCCATTCTTCCTTCTGCCAACGGTGTCGCAGTTTCTCGTCCCTCCCGTTTGTGTGCTTGCTTAGTGTACGCATGGGTTAGAGTTTGCGTGGAGGACCGCACGTTTTCTCGTCAAGTTAGTATTTTATAAATCGCAAACATTGCGTAGAAACTGCCGCACGCCATTTTTTGAGCGTATATCGCTTTATAAATGAGGCCCCAGGTGTTTATGTATGTGAATGGTCTGCAAAGGCTTACATCCCTGTGTCTCCTCAAGAGGGATTTCAAAATACATTTAAATAACAAATAATTCCACTTAATTAATAAGTTAAGATTGCTTTCTTCACTGTACAAAAAAGAAGAGAATACATTATAAATTAAATGTAATGTTCTGCTTTTTAATTACAAAATAAATATTCCTGTATTTGAGGCAGTTTGATCAGCGGCCACACGAGGACGCTGTGGTCTTTCTGTTGGTCTCATAATGTCCTTAATGTAATATGCGAGGAAAAAAAATATATATTTAAAATACCATAAGGAAAACAAAATTCCAAATACATAAAAAAAAAAAACTCAATAGAAAATACTTTTAAATACCAAAATAACATATTAAGAGTTACCCAAACACAAATAAAAATACATTTCAAAAACTACGTTTAATAAAATACATTTGTAAAACAATGGGAAATGAGAGGGATGTACGTTTTTCTAACAGGGTTGAACATATAGATGAATAAAATAAAGCATTAATTCGTAGAGAAATGTGAATCTGTTTTATTTCCTCCGCAGTGAAAACATTAAGAGTGTGCGGCTCAGCGGACCGTGAACGCACCGCATTCTGATCACATTAAAACTACACTACCCAGAACCCGCCGCGGTGCACCGTGTTGTAGGAAATCCGCTCTCGGTGGATTATTGTAATCCTTCAGTGGGACGACACCTCGGATCAAGCATCCGGAGCCACACAGCGGCCTGTCAGCAGCACCTCTGCCCAGAAACAAGTCACCAAATCGGGATATGATCTGATGCACTACTCGCTGTTCCTGAACGCATCAGCTGGTGCCCGGGGCCGTTTCCTGGAGCAGTGAATCCGCCCGAGGAGCACTGACAAGCGGCTTGGCTTTGCACCACGAAGCACTGCGGAGAAAATAGCTTTAATTTGTTAGTTAAATATCTCTCCCCCTCCCTTTTCCCTCCCTTGCCCCCGGTAGGTGTAGCTCGGCTCGTCTCGTCTCGGCTCGGCTCTTTTCGGCTGGACTCGGCTCTTCTCGCAGCTGCTGCTAAGCTAGTTGAGCTTAGCTAGCTCACTCATAGCTAGGAATTCATCAAGTTTACCCAGAAATTCAGCGCATTTCCCGGACCCGCAGCCCCCCACCAAAGGAGGGAGAATGTCGGCGAAAGAGCAAAACAAAATGTCCACCACTGAACGACCTATCAAAGGTATGTGACTTTTATTTGTATTTATTAACGTTTTTCTCTCCCCGGTGCAGGAAGTTAACGGAGAGCTAGTTAGCTTAATGCTAGGCTAACAGACGGAGAGCTAGTTAGCTGATTGCTAGGCTAATAGCGTTCTGTTTTAATATGTGTGGATCATAAAGGTGATTAATGTGTACCACCTTAGTGGGTTTTTTTAATGAAGGAGCCCAGTTATGCAGGTTAATAAATCCAACATCAGCCAATGAGTTAGCCTGTTAGCTTAGCTGTCCGGACTGCCAGATGTCAGCTGAAGCATCTCCAGAGATCCGCCTCATGAACACCTGGATCAGGACTCACAGCTGCAGAAACTGACCCTCACCTGGAGGAGGGTCTACACCGAGGGGGCTTATTATATTATTTTATGGTGGTTGTGGGGATGCAAATGTAACACTGCAGTGTGGGTGATTGAATGCAGTATGGGTGTGGGTGTGTGGGTGTGTGTGTTTGTGTGTTGGCCTGAATATAAGACGATCCTTCTCTTTTGCAACAGCTGCTTTAAATCAAAGGACATTTAACACTTTATAAAACACACTCCAATATATATATACTATATATATACTATATATATATATATATATATACTATTAGAATGACCTGATATCAAATGTAGAAAAGACAATACAAATATGCAAAAAATACTATATAAAACCCTGTATCAGAAATGTAAATATATATATATATATATATAATATATATATAATAGAAAATCTACACAAATGACCTGTAAAACCCTGTGTTAGAAAGGTTAATGATAGAGAATCTACAACAGATACAGACAAATACACTATATTAAAAACCTTAAACAGTATAAAAAAAAAAAATACAAATGTGAAGAACATACTATAGAAATAATTTATAAAATAGGATGTTTTTAAGTGAGTTTTTTTATGCTGTTAAAACTGCCTTTAAAAAATGGGACATATTCTAAATGTACTCGTAGTATAAGCAGAGGTTGAAAGTACATTTACTCAAATACTGAACATCTTTTTGATCCTACTCTCACAATCCAGAGGAACGTATTGTACTTTTACTCCACTACATTTATCAGATGCGTCAGTATGTGACTGAACATTTTTCATTGGGAATAAAGTAGAAATGTAATTGGGTCACATCACGATGGGTCAAAATAAAAAAATAACTGGTGTTAGAAAGAGTGAAGGAGGAAAACTGGCAGAATAAACGATCGTCCGCCTCCAACAGCCTGCAGGAGAGAAGCAAGCAGGAGAGAAGCAAGCAGGTGAGAAGCAAGCAGGAGAGAAGGAAGCAGGAGAGAAGGAAGCAGGAGAGAAACAAGCAGGAGAGAGAAGCAGGAAGGAGAGAAGCAAGCAGGAGAGAGAAGCAGGAAGGAGAGAGAAGCAGGAGGAGAGAAGCAGGAGGAGAGAAGCAGGAGGAGAGAAGCAGGAGAGAGAAGCAGACGCAGTCAATAAATCCTGCAGAATATCCACTGAGAGAAACTGCTTCATATTATAAAGAATATCTCCATGCTTTCTGTGTGTGTGTTGCTTTATCCTTTTAGCTTAGTTACTGATGGTAATTAAATCAGTCCAGCCATTTTGCATTTCTGCTGTGTATAATTATTCAGTCTAAATTCATGATTGATGGAGCTGGGCCTGACGACGGAGCTGGTTCAGTGTCTTGTCATGGGCCCCGGGACAGAGCTGGATCAGTGTCCTCTCAAGGGCCCCAGGACGGAGCTGGATCAGTGTCTTGTCATGGGCCTT
>NW_011338635.1:0-5959 GCF_000735185.1 Notothenia coriiceps
TAAACTCGGTAATTATGCATATAACTGGTGGTGGTTTCATAGCACGTCAGCATGTATACGTGTCACTGTGTTCATGTTTAACTTTGCACGTCAGGTTGTGACCTCCGGGTCCGTGTTCATGTTTAACCCTGCACGTCAGGTTGTGACCTCCGGGTCCGCGTTCACGTTCAACCCTACACGTCAGGTCGCGGCCAGTGGGTCAGCGTCATGTTTAACCCTGCGTGTGCAGGTTGCGGCCAGTGGGTCAGCGTCATGTTTAACCCTGCGTGTGCAGGTTGCGGCCAGCGGGTCTGCGTCATGTTTAACTCGCAAGTGCAGGTTGCGGCCAGCGGGTCTGCGCTATGTTTAACCCTGCAACTACAGGTCGCGGCCAGCGGGTCTGCGTTACGTTTAACCTGCGAGTGCAGGTTGCGGCCAGCGGGTCTGCGTCATGTTTAACTCGCAAGTACAGGTCGCGGCCAGCGGGTCTGCGTTACGTTTAACCTGAGAGTGCAGGTTGCGGCCAGTGGGTTTGCGTCACGTTTAACCCCGCTATGCCAGGGATTAACCCATGGCTGGCGTTCACGTAAGCCCGGCAGCAATTCCGGCATTCTCATCATGTTCCCGCGTTAATCTCTCATTCATCCACAGATCTCCGCAGTCAGCCCGTAAGGGAGGAAATGCTTCACATCTCAGTACTTCATACTTCACTTCTTTGGGGGTTCATCGGAGCGGTTTTCCCCTCCTGAATGATCATCCTGCAAACCGGGGCCAAACATCATTTCATTCACTTGGAGTAATCCGTCAATCACTATTCCCTCATATCAGGCGTCCCGGTAATAAACATGTATTTCATACATCACGTCTCTCCTGATTGAAATGAAGCTTAGCGCAAGTTCAATGAGGAAGACCAATCCTCTGGTGTTACACGTCATTTCAATACTCCCTCCTCTCCCATAAGTGATCGGGGGCGTTACTCCCCAGCTAGCCAATCATCGCACCCGCTACCCCTTTAAATCTGCTCTTCCCTCTCTGTCAGTCGTCATTTCAGGCGTCAACGCACAACCCTCCTCCTCCTTCGCCTCCTGTCTCCTAATACAGGGTCAAGCTAAAAAACTTCTCCCTTCAGACCAGACCGAACCACTTATCACCACCACCAGTGTCTAGACCCCGGGGGTTCATCGGAGCGGTTTTCCCCTCCTGAATGATCATCCTGCAAACCGGGGCCTAATCGCCATAACATAATTTTGTTCACTTGTAGTAATCCGTCAATCACTATTCCCTCATATCAGGCGTCCCGGTAATAAACATGTATGTCATACATCACGTCTCTCCTGATTGAACTATGGTTTTCACACATACACTGTTATGGATTGCATGAACTCCCAAAAAGGTTTCATATTCCTTACTACATTATCCATACCCACGCCATAACTGTTCCATTTTCTTTAATAATCAATCCAAGAAGATTAGAACATTACCATTAAGTAGAAGTATTTTGCATTGTTGATAATGAAGGTAAAATGATGGATTGAAGAGTACATTGATCCCATTATAAAGATTGGCACATATCGCTCTATATGCCTCCTTTTTGGGCATGCAATTAAGTCATTTTAATTAACACACTCTCTTTTAATCTAAAGCTGTTACTTATTATTAGCTGCTTCTAATAAATCATTAAAAGAGTCTCAACTTGTGATTTGTAGGTTTTGTCCATCACAAACCAGAGTATGAAATGCATTGTGTGTTAGACTTTTAATTTTATAGACAGACACTTTATGTCTAGACGATTCTCCTCTTAGTCAGTAATTGAACCTGCATCTATGGAAACATCTTCTGGTGCTTTTGTTTGTCTAAAACTTAAGCTGTACATTAGCACTTATTGGCGTGCTCTGTCTGGTTGCCAACAGGCTGTCGAATAAATGATGGTGTTATTCTGCAGTTCTAATAAGCATAATGAAATACTGATGAAAATGTGAGAAAATTAGCAGTGCCTTCACACAGTCTCTGTGTGAAAGTATGAGTGTGCTGGAGCAAAGGCTGCTCTCTCTCACCATGCTGAATTATAGTTGTGTCACTTCCAATCAGGACTGTAATATTTCACACAGTGGCAGAGGAGTCCCAAATACCTCTGTCTGAGTGCATTTGCTCATCTGCCTGCTTCAAAAGCAGAACTCTTTCATTTTATCTAGAGAATTGGACCGTATTGTGTTTTCAAAATCACTAAGGAGGAAAATATATTTAAATGTGTCTTATGGTAGATATGGACATAATACTACCCTTAGGAGAGACTCTGATGCGTCTGATCTGTTCAAATGTGCTCAAAATATTAAAAGATAAAAGTCAGGATTCCTGTAGGTTGGGACGCCTGTTGAGCACTTTATGTTCTCGTCTATTCAGAGATCAAGGTGATGTGAGTTCATCATGGAATTTTAATGTGTGCAACAAGAGAGTAAGAGGAAGAAAAGATAGTTGAGCCCATGAAGCTGATAAATTCATCCCGAGTTTTGCAGCAACAGCATTATTGAAGAGTTCCACTGAGTTTCTGTATCCAACTAAACTAAAAACTGTTTGATTATCTCCTTTTCCAGACAGGCTCAGGTTTCATACTAAACTTCTGCTCCAAAATGCTACAGCATGAAGAAGTGTTCACTGTTTTGTCATATATTATGTAATATATTATTCCCTCAATGTGAAATTGCATGGGGCTGTAGGAAGGGAAATACTGTATATCTCAGTGCCTTTTTAACGTCAGTAATACTATGGCAAATGTATAAGCACAGTGTGTTTTCCTTAAAAAGATTAGCACATTGGGCTAAATATACTTTTATAATAGTAGCCCAGTTACTTGACATAATGCCAACTAAGGTTTCATAATGCGCTGTACATCTTGTAGTACTGGTAGTGTCCCGGATTACTTTAAATCTGCTTTTGACTGTGGCGTCCCTCAGGGGTCAAGACTTGGACCTATTGTCTTCTCTCTATATTTGAGATATCATGTTTTAGGGCTACAAATAGCAGCATTTGTCAGTTCAACACTTTAGATGTAGTGTAGTGTTGAGAGGTAGAATTTCCATTGTGTATGCGGATAGTAAATACCTACTCTTTATGACGTTTTTTTCCTTGTTAATGAACAAGAAGTCCTTCCTTCCTGCAGCGGTCAGACTATACAACCAGCACAGCCCCTAGTAGACCCCCCCCTCCCTTACACACACCACAACACTGACTATATCACCCTTTGCTGCTAAATACCAATCAACTATGTGCAATATGTGCTATATGTGCAATATATATACTGTATATGCCGTTAATAACTGTGCAATTTATACCTGGCTGCTAAATCCTTAGAAACAGGATTTGTATTTTGAAAAGTATTTTCTTTTACTTTTATTTTTTTATTATATCATAACTTAGTACTTTTTTTTAATATATGTAACATTAAGCTGTGTGTGGCTCTTTCCTGCTGTAACGATGCAAATTTCCCCTCTGTGGGACTAATAAAGGGATTCTGATTCTGATTCTGATAAATAAGAACTGTACTTTTCCTAGTCCCTCAACTGCTGAACAGTTTGTAGGCCCAGGTACAAACTTACACAGTGAGATGGATTTATTGCAGGAAGGAGAATGATTGCAAAGCTCAAAGGTCAGGAGGGGCATATAGACTTTTTGGATTGATTTCGAAATAGACTTGAAACAAACTGAAGCATAGAAGTCCCAGCACAGGATTTCTTCAGCTTACTTTTCTGCTGATGTTGGCTTTTCTACTCAAAGATGGCTGCCTGACATTTGAGGCCAAAAGTAAATAAAGTTTATTTCTTTCAGTTGATAGTTTTTCCCTTTCCACTCATCATATTGAATCGAATCTGCACCAAAATTGTATTGTATTAATCTGCAGTAGCCTTGCATTTACAGCTACATCCAAAGGAACAATAACGGCCATTCTGTGGGCTAAAGATCAATAGCTTGTTTCCTTTATAAATACAGTCCCTATAACTCAGGATAGGAGGACAGAGCATTGAAGAAGAGAGCGTCGCTTTGTTTTCATTAACTGTAAATTAAATGGCATTTCCCCATGTAGGCTAGCGCTTCCATCTGTCCTGATTTATTAGCTTTAGAAACAAAGTCTAGGAGCCATGGAACAGAAGACCAACCAATCCCCTGGGCCAGGTCCTTCATTTGAAGCGAGCTGCTTTAGCGTTGTGCTGCCATGTATTTGATCCGTACAGGTCTTATTTGTCAGAAGAATATTGACTGCATTACTCATTATCAGTCGAGAGTGTCTCCGCTAGTAAACACACGCCAAATGAAGGCAGCTATCAAAAGCAATACCCTGGAGGATGTTTGGCCACAAGCACATGATCCCAGTGCAATCATACATCTCTCACTGTGTCTCTTTCTTGTCTTAAAGAATCTCTCTCTGTCCGTCTCTCTCTCTCTGAAGCTTATAGCTTTTTAATCAACTCTTCCCCCTGCTGCTCAGTGCACTTCTTGAGGCCGCAGGCGAAAAGGAAACAATAAGAGGACATCAACGTCAGAGCAATCAGAAAGCAAGTTATCACTCAATAACAATACAACTGAGTCTAAGGAAGGAAAATAATCAATTAAGTCTATAATTGTAATGAACTTTAACAGAAAGAAATTGTATTGTATCGATGACTCAGGACGTAACAGACGGAAAGACAAACTTTAAGGAATAGTTTGAAATGTTGAGAAATACGCTCTTATGCTTACTTGTTGAAAGTTGGATAAGAACACTGATACTACTCACATGTCTGTATGCCAACTGTAAATCTATAGGAGGTTAGCTTAGCTTAGCATAAAGATTGAAAATGGAGAACATTTGCTTGCCTGGATCTGTCAGCTACTGTGCAGCGCAACTACTTCAAGATTAAGATGTAATCCAATGTACTTTTTAATAAAACCTAATATAAAGATGTGAGAAATTATTATTACAATTGTTTTCCTCATCCTTTTTGGCCACTTCAAGTACAGCTACCGTAACATCTAAATCCGAGCAGCAGCAGGCATAGCCGTTTTTTTGTAAATGATAATTAATTTAACCGCAGTGCTCCTGTGCTCCTCCATCTTGTCTGTCTGTCTGTTTTTTGGTAGGTTTAATTATTATAGAAATTATGTAGTGCTAGTAGTAGCAAAAATGTTATTTCTGTGCTCCCTGCTATAATAATCACAATACTTTTTAAGTTCAGTATTCAACACTTCAAAAGGTTTTCTTTTATCCCTTTGTTCAGCTTTTAATTAGGGATGCACCGAATATTCGGCCGCCGAAAATTATCGGCCGAAAATGGTTAAAAAGGCCCTTTCGGCTTTTGGCCGAAAGGGTTCTAGCACCGAAAAAATATCACCGAATGTCAGAGAACAGGGTTACGTTGGTAAGCTAACGTGTTGTTGTGATGACGTAATCAAAACGCGGCGACAAGCACCGCGCGCGACCATGCTCGCGGCTGGCTCACAGCCAACATGTCTGGCGCTTGGAGATATTTAAAAATATCAGAGAAAGAGGCGTGGATTGCGATTTGTAAAACGCGTTCAGCTGACATTTCTCGAGGGGGTGTAACTGCAAAGACTTTCACCACTTCGGGATTACTCCACCACTTGAAATCAAAACACCCGGACAAATATGCGGAGTAAGATCAAATCACAAGCACTGACAGCGAGAGACTGTTCAGCGCTGCCTCTCATGTGCTTGATGAGAAGAGGAGCAGACTTATGGCTGATAAAGCAGAGAAGCTACTGTTCATCAAAAAGAACCTCCCACTTTTCCTTAATAAGTAGACAAGGCTGGCTTATCATAAGCTTATCTAGTTCTACATGTCTACTCTATACCCACTTTCCTGAACAATTTTCATTGTGAGTTATAATTCACCATCTCAGGTTATCATTAGGGGGAAATGACAGCAGCACAGTGTTCAATATATTGTACTTTTGGTATCGAAATGATACAATGTTGTTTACATTGCTC